>NC_067492.1:31506226-31656226 GCF_947179515.1 Apodemus sylvaticus
CAGATACTCTGTAGCTAATAAAAAAGAAACTGGGGAAGACCCTTGAGGACATCACTACAGGGGGAAAGTTCCTGAACAGAACACTAATAGTGTATGCTCTAAGAGCAAGAATTGACAAATGGGACCTCATAAAATTACAAAGTTTCTGTAAGGCAAAGGATACCATCAAAGGACAAATCAGCAACCAACAAATTGGGAAAAGATCTTTACTAACAACATTATTAAAATTTCAACAAACATTGAAGAAGACCAGATAGCCCATCCACAGACCCTCTCCACTATCTCTGTTATCCAAGCAGACCTAATCCCTCAGTCTAGTTCCTAGCACTGCTACAAACTCCAGCTTCATCTTCATTTCTTTCCTGTTGACTCTTCCGGTGGAAGCATGGATCTCTCTCTCTCTCTCTCTCTCTCTCTCTCTCTCTCTCTCTCTCTCTCTCACACACACACACACACACACACACACACACACACACACACACACACACTCACACATACACACACTCATACTACTTTCAGTAGAAGAAGGTACAGTAACTGGGTCAATCTAGCCCTGTAGGCTACCTATTAATGGGTTATAATTTACATGAAAATTCCCTTGAGTCCATCAAGGTACCTCCTCATTCTTACAGAAACACCCACTCAACAAAGACAACCCTAAATCAGCACTTATACCTATAACCACCACAAATCCAGATGCCTAGACTGCTGGCATATCTATGAAATGTTTGCAAATAGATGCAACAAAACAGAATTTTCTCCAAGGAATCCTTTCCAAAAAGGTCCACTTCCCTTGAATTCTTTCTTTTTTGCTACTTCTGGTGGCTACAAGGGTGATTAAAGCATTTAAAAAACCATCATCCAAAATAGGTGTTACAAAACTAAAATGACATAGTCTTTCATAGACTTAATGTGCCAGGTTGGGAGAATACTCAGGGTAGGCCTCCAGCTTCTCAGAGGAGAAGGGGAAGGGGAGACGGGGAGGGCATGTGTGACATGGGAACTGAGAGGGGACATCGATCCAGACACAAAGAGGATGAATAAACAAATTAATGGAAAGCAAAAACAAAAACCCTCCCAAATGAGCAAATAAACAAAAAACTGCATTTCAACAGCAACAGAAATAACAGAAAACTTACAAAATAATGGAAACATAACAGCTCTCTATTAAACAACAACAAAAAAAATGAGTCAAGGCAAAATAAAGAAAAAAAAAGAAAGACATTCTAGAATTCAATGAAAATTAATACACAGTGTAAACTTATTAGATTTTGATTTAACTTTGGTAACTGAGAGCTATCAAGAAAATTATTAAGGAAAGCAGTGCTAAGAGGAAAGTTCATAGTACTAAGGGCCTACATAAAGAGATCTTAAGCTAGAATTTAACTGCATACCTGAAAGCTCTAGAATAAAAAGATATAAGAATACCCAAGAGGAGTAGATGGCAAGGTATTATCAAACTGAGCCCTGAAATCTGTAAAATAAAACAAAGAGAAGTATACAAATAAACAATCATAGAAAGAGTTCGTTCTTTGGGAAAATCAGCAAGATAAATAAATAAGCCCTTTTCCAAACTAAATAAAAACACAGAGAGAGTATCCAAATTATGAAATAAAAAATTAAGCAGGTAACATCACATGACACACCAAAATATACAGTGAATAATTAGGACATAATTTACAACGATATACTCTACCAAATTAGAAAACCTGAAATAAATTGTTAACTTATTTGATTGTTATCACTTATGAAAGTTAAATCAAAATCACATAAACAATTTAAATTTGCCTATATCCCTAGTCATTCATTAAAAGTCTCCCAATCAAATAAAGTTCAGGGCCAGCAGGATCTACACAGAAATATGGCACACTATCAAAGAAGAGTTAATACCAATACTTCTTAAAGTATTCCACAAAATAGAAACAGAAGGAATATTGCTCAATTATGAGGCACCAGTTACTCTGATTCCCAAACTATATTAAGACTGTACAAAGAATTTCTAATCAATTTCCTTTATAAACTTAGATGCACATATATTACATAAAGTGTTCGCAAACAACTTGATCATCCATGATGATCAAGTAGACTTCATCCCAGAGATACAGAGATGGTTCAATATATGAGAATCAGTCAATACAATCCATCATACAAATAAACTTAAAAAAATAACACACATGATCTTCTCATTTAATGCTAAAATAGTCTTTGCCAAATTCCAACACCCATATTTTTTAGAAAAATCTATTGAGAAAGATTTCAGAAGATCAAAAGATCTCCAATGCTCATGAATCTATAGGACCAACATAATAAAAATAACCATCCCACAAAAAGCAATCTGCAGATTCAATGTAATTCCCATAAAAATTTCATTGCAGTTCTTGACAGACCTTGAAAGAACAATTCTCAACTTCATATGGAAAAACCAAAAAATACAAGATACCTAAAAAAATTCTGAACAATAAAAAAAACTTGTGGACTCATCACCATTCCTGATTTCAAGATGTACTAAAATGGAATAAAACCCTTAAGAGATCCATATTAAAAAACAGACAAATTGATCAATGAAATTGAATTGAATACCCAGACAAAAATCCACATACCTACTGTCACCTGATTTCTTATGAAGATTCCAGAAATACACATTGAAAAAAGACATTTTCTTCCAAAACATTTCTAGTAAAACTGGATGTCTGCATGTAGAAGAATGCAAATAAATCCATTTTTACAATCCCACATAAAAGTCATCCATGTTGGATCAAAGACTTCAACATAAATCAGATCATCTGAACCTGATAGAAAAGAGAATGTGGGAACATTGCATTGGCACAGGAGATAACATTCTGAACAGAACACCTTTATTTCAGGCACCAAGGTCAACAATTAGTAAATGGGACCTCACGAAGCTTAAAAGCTTCTGTAAGGCAAAGGACACCATCTGTTTGACAAAGCAGCAGCCTAAAGAATGGGAAAAGCTTTTTACTAACTCTACATCCAATAGAAGACTAATCACCAAAATATAAAAGTACTCAAAATCTAGATATGAAAATCAAAGAATCTAATTTAAAATGAAATACAGATATAAACACTCACAATAAGCTGTATTGAATATTCTGTCCAATAGATGAATCACAAATGGCTTAAAAAGACTTAAACAACTAGTTGTCCAACATCCTTATTTTAGATCTTGCATATCATAGATATGCAAATCATAACTAGCTTGAGATTCCATTTTAAACCTGTCAGAATGGCGATCATTAGTAATACAAGTAACAGATCTTACTGACAAAGATTTGGTGTAAAGGGAATACCCAGACGTTGTTGTTAGGAGTCTAAATTTTGATTGTCACTATGGAAATCATTAGGGTAGTTCCTCAGAAAATTGGGACTCTATTTATCTAAAGAGCAAGCTATACCACTCTTGGGCATATATCCAAAAGATGTTCCATAGTATCATAAGAACACATGCTCAAACATTTTCATTGCTGCTTTATTCATAATTTCCAAAAAATTAAAACAAGCTACATGACCCTCAACAAAAGAATGGATAAAGAAAATGTGGTACAATTACAGAATGGAGTGCTATTCAGCTCTTTAAAATAATAACATGAACTTTGCAGGCAAATGGAGAAAACTAGACAAAATGAGCCTGAATGCATTACAACAGACCCAGAAAGACAAATATGTTATGTATTCACTTATATGAGGATAAAGTCAATAGTATATGATAATCAATCCAAACTCTATTTACCCAGAAAGGTTGTTTAAACTGGATGCTCTTGCAGTGTGGCAGTGGTGCATGTATGGGTTTCCCTGGAAGCAAGAAATAGGATAGATTCTATAGTATGACCAGAGGCAGGCAGGAATGGCAGTTGAGAGGTACTGATGGTAGGGATCAGCTTAGGACAAAATGAGGTAGAGGGAGAGAATATGGGAGGCATGGCTGGAATTGGGAGACATTTGGAGAGCTATGTGGAAATCTAATGCAGGGAAAACTTCTGGAATCTGTGAAGGTGACTTCAAGCAATGGGGATAAGGAATCTGAACTGGACATCTATTATAGCCAGGAATGGCTCCCAATGTTGGGACTGAGTTACACTCAATTGACTTGTTTGCCAAGGGGATTGTGTAGAAATCCCCAAACAATCCAGACTTAGGCTAAGACAGAGTTATTCTCCACAAACCGACAGAGGGTTCTCATCAAAGAGGACAACATTCAGACAGGTTATAGAACATGTGGAGTTCAAGCTTCTATCTGCATGCAGCCTTCACCCCTACAATCTAATTTCTTGGATGTGAGAAGGTAATATGCAAGATACTGAAAAAAATTAGACACCAACCCAGCCACAAAACATTTGATGTACGATATGTCCTGTCGGCAAAATAAGCTAGGGCAGTGGGGGTGCAAAACTTGGGGGATGGACAATAATGTGTGATTGAAGTTGATGCTCTCTCCATGAGAGGGAACCCATGCCTGTTGTTGAACCAATGATCAGGAACCAGAGACCTGATAGCCCAGATACAACTGACAAAAAATAAATAAGCAAATAAATAAGTACATCGATATCAATGCAATAATACATGATGATATTCTGCTACACTCATAGCAAGGTGCCTTATCCAATCATCCCCGGAAGGCTTCCTCCTACAGTACATGAAAATGAATGAAGAGGCAGACAGACATTAGGCAGAGAGAGTCTAAACTGGTGATCTCCATCAGGGCCCCTCCTTTCAGAGATCAGAAATCTTATTAAAGATGGGAAGGTAAGATTGTTGAAGTCAGAGAAGAAGAAGGCTACCAGGAGAACAAAGTCCACTCTATCAACTGAGCAGAGTTCATATGGACTCAGAAAGACTGAAGCATCAAGCAAAGAACCTGCATGGGTCTGCCCAGGTCATATATATGTATATGTATGTGTATGTGTGTGTGTGTGTGTGTGTGTGTGTGTGTGTGTGTGTGTGTGTGTATGTGTCTGTGTGTGTGTGTGTGTTTGTGTATGTGTATGTGTATATATAATGATGTGGCTGTAAGCTTGATGTTTTTATGGGACTCTTTTGGAGCACTTCTCTCCAACTCTTTCATCTGGTCTTGGGATTCTTTTATTCCTTTTGGGTAGACATGTCCAGCCTCAGTGTGTTTTGTGTTTTATTATATTTTGTTTTGCTATGTTTGATCGCTGTTTCTTAGAGAACTGTTCTTTTTAAAAGGGAGCCAGATGGAGAGTGATCTGGGGATGAGAGGAAGCCATGGGTAGGTGGGAGCCATGGAGGATGGGACACTGTTGTTGGGATGTATTCGGGAAGGATCTATTTTCAGTTGAAAATTTAAAAAAAATACATTTTTCTAGACAAAAATTATAAACCAAATATTTGATGTGTACTGCCATAAAACCAAAGTAATAAGACAGTGAGTATTGATACAAATATGCATTTTACATTAAGAATTTCACAGACATTGGAACAGGCGAGAACTATGTAAAAAACATAACGTTTTGCCTGCTTAGAAGGTATTTCAGTTCTCAGACAGACAAGGAAATAAGCTGATTTCCCTTAGATACTACAAATAAAGGTACAAAATAAGCTGAGTGACCACGAATTCCAGGAAGCTGGGCTATCTTCTAAATGCAACCATGTTTGTAATTGGTGGTTTAAGGTTAAAATTATATTTTACAATAGACAATCAGTAAATAAATTAATTCCTTAATGTAAAAACACTAATCATTTGCTGTTGTTTTGAAACATTCCTAAAAATATTCCTGTGTGGAACATTCATGCCTGTTAAAAATGCAATTCATTTATTCTCAAAGTCAGAAGTCAAATCATTTTAATCCCATTTCTACCTAAAAAATAATTTTTACTTGTCAGGATCATAAATAATAAAATGTAAAAGTCTGAGAATGATGTTATTATAATGGTTTCAAAATCAGATAAAATGATTAAATTTAAGTAAAATTACTTAATCGATGTATATAAAAATAGCCTACAATCAATTTATATAACATGAATTATTATTTAGAATTATTATAGCAAGGCAGCTGCTCACATTTGTTAATTAACTTTGGCCATAACTATTTATTCAGTAATCATCACAAAATAAACAAACAGAAGTACGCTTATTTGTGTATGTCTGTATGTGTGTGGGGGGGGGGAGTGCATTTGTATAGCATGAGTGAATCTTTCTACCTCTGCAGTTGAAATGATTGACATACTTTGAAGACAAAAATCAAAGATTGTCTATCCACAACCTATCAGAAAACACACTTTATCCTAATACTCTTTCATCATTAGGGAATGCTATCATTCATGAGTTTTCTCCATTTGAAATAGCAGTGAAAAGTGAATTGCTCCTCTCACTATAAAAGTAGAGCATGCATGAGGGAGGGTGGATGGGAATGTGGAGATAAAGAGCAGAAAAAACATGAATCGCATCATAGAATTCAGAATGGAGCCTCCTTTAAAATCCTGCTGTGGATAGTGTACTTATAGACAGGAACCTAGCACAGCTGTCCTCTGAGAGACCCAATAAGCAGCTGACTGAATCAGATAAAGATACTTACACCCAACCAATGGACTGATGTCAGGGACCCCTGGGGTTGACTTAGGGAAAGGCTGGAAGAAGTTGAGGAAGACAGTGACCCCACAGAAAGACCGGCAGTCAACTAACTTGGATTCCCCCAAATCTCTCAGACACTGAGCCCCCAACCAGGCAGCATACACTAGCTGATATGAGGCCCCTGATACATATACAATGCCTGACATCAGTGAGAGAATAAGCACCTAACCCTTGAGAGACTTCAGGCCCCAAGGGAGTAGGGAGGTCTGGTGGGGTTTGTGGAGTGGGGGCATCCTCTTGGAGACTGAGAAGGAGGAATGGGTTGAAGAACTGTTTGAGGGCAGAACTGGAGGGTAATAAGGACTGGACTGTAAAAAGAGATTAAAGATTAAAACAAAAGAGCCTTCTGTGGTTTGCTGAATGCTTCTTTGTTGTCTTTTTTCCCCAGAAGACTTTTTTATCTTATTTATTTTTAATTTTCTATAATCTTTGTTTATATTCCAAATGCTTTCCCCTTTCCCAGTTTGCCCTTCCCCATATGCCCCATAAGTTCTCTTCTCTCCACCCATTCTCCAATCACCCCCATCCCTTTTCTTTGTCCTGGTACACCCCTACAATGCTGGATCAAGTCTTTCACGGATCAGGGCCCTCACCTTCCTTCTTCATGGGAATCATTTGCTACGCTAATTTTGTCTTCAGTATTCAGAGCTCCTGGGCTAATTAATATCCACTTCTCAGTGATTGCATTCTATGTGAATTCTTTTTTTTTTTATTATTCGATATAATTTATTTACATTTCAAATGATTTCCCCTTTTCTAGCCCCCCCACTCCCCGAAAGTCCCGCAAGCCCCCTTCTCTTCCCCTGTCCTCCCACCCACCCCTTCCCACTTCCCCGTTCTGGTTTTGCTGAATACTGTTTCACTGAGTCTTTCCAGAACCAGGGGCCACTCCTCCTTTCTTCTTGTACCTCATTTGATGTGTGGATTATGTTTTGGGTATTCCAGTTTTCTAGGTTAATATCCACTTATTAGTGAGTGCATACCATGATTCACCTTTTGAGTCTGGGTTACCTCACTTAGTATGATATTCTCTAGCTCCATCCATTTGCCTAAGAATTTCATGAATTCATTGTTTCTAATGGCTGAATAGTACTCCATTGTGTAGATATACCACATTTTTTGCATCCACTCTTCTGTTGAGGGATACCTGGGTTCTTTCCAGCATCTGGCAATTACAAATAGGGCTGCTATGAACATAGTAGAACATGTATCCTTATTACATGGTGGGGAGTCTTCTGGGTATATGCCCAGGAGTGGTATAGCAGGATCTTCTGGAAGTAAGGTGCCCAGTTTTCGGAGGAACCGCCAGACTGATTTCCAGAGTGGTTGTACCATTTTGCAACCCCACCAGCAGTGGAGGAGTGTTCCTCTTTCTCCACACCCTCTCCAACACCTGCTGTCTCCTGAATTTTTAATCTTAGCCATTCTGACTGGTGTAAGATGAAATCTTAGGGTTGTTTTGATTTGCATTTCCCTAATGACTAATGAAGTTGAGCATTTTTTAAGATGCTTCTCCGCCATCCGAAGTTCTTCAGGTGAGAATTCTTTGTTTAACTCTGTACCCCATTTTTAATAGGGTTGTTTGGTTTTCTGGAGTCTAACTTCTTGAGTTCTTTATATATATTGGATATTAGCCCTCTATCTGATGTAGGATTGGTGAAGATCTTTTCCCAATTTGTTGGTTGCCGATTTGTCCTCTTGATGGTGTCCTTTGCCTTACAGAAACTTTGTAATTTTATGAGGTCCCATTTGTCAATTCTTGCTCTTAGAGCATACGCTATTGGTGTTCTGTTCAGAAACTTTCTCCCTGTACCGATGTCCTCAAGGGTCTTCCCCAGTTTTGTTTCTATTAGCTTCAGAGTGTCTGGCTTTATGTGGAGGTCCTTGATCCATTTGGATTTGAGCTTAGTACAAGGAGACAGGGATGGATCAATTCGCATTCTTCTGCATGCTGACCTCCAGTTGAACCAGCACCATTTGTTGAAAAGGCTATCTTTTTTCCATTGGATGTTTTCAGCCTCTTTGTCGAGGATCAAGTGGCCATAGGTGTGTGGGTTCATTTCTGGATCTTCAATCCTGTTCCATTGATCCTCCTGTCTGTCACTGTACCAATACCATGCAGTTTTTAACACTATTGCTCTGTAGTATTGCTTGAGGTCAGGGATACTGATTCCCCCAGATTTCCTTTTGTTGCTGAGAATAGTTTTAGCTATCCTGGGTTTTTTGTTGTTCCAGATGAATTTGATAATTGCTCTTTCTAGCTCTGTGAAGAATTGAGTTGGGATTTTGATGGGTATTGCATTGAATCTGTATAGTGCTTTAGGCAAAATGGCCATTTTAACTATATTGATTCTGCCGTTCCATGAGCATGGGAGGTTTTCCCATTTTTTGAGGTCTTCTTCCATTTCCTTCTTCAGAGTCTTGAAGTTCTTGTCATACAGATCTTTCACATGTTTGGTAAGAGTCACCCCAAGATACTTTATACTGTTTGTGGCTATTGTGAAGGGGGTCATTTCCCTAATTTCTTTCTCAGCCTGCTTATCCTTTGAGTATAGGAAGGCCACTGATTTGCTTGAGTTGACTTTATAACCTGCCACTTTGCTGAAGTTGTTTATCAGCTGTAGGAGCTCTCTAGTGGAGTTCTTTGGGTCACTTAGGTAGACGATCATGTCGTCTGCAAATAATGATAGTTTGACTTCTTCCTTTCCAATTTGTATCCCTTTGACCTCCTTATTTTGTCGAATTGCCCGAGCTAGTACCTCAAGTACAATATTGAAAAGATAAGGAGAAAGGGGGCAGCCTTGTCTGGTCCCTGATTTCAGTGGGATTGCTTCAAGTTTCTCTCCATTTAGTTTGATGCTGGCTACCGGTTTGCTGTATATTGCTTTTACTATGTTTAGGTATGGGCCTTGAATTCCTGTTCTCTCCAAGACTTTAAGCATGAAGGGATGCTGAATTTTGTCAAATGCTTTTTCAGCATCCAATGAAATGACCATGTGGTTTTGTTCTTTGAGTTTGTTTATGTAGTGGATTGTATTGATGGATTTCCGTATATTGAACCAACCCTGCATTCCTGGGATAAAGCCTACTTGATCATGGTGGATGATCGTTTTGATGTGTTCTTGGATTCGGTTGGCAAGAATTTTATTGAGTATTTTTGCATCGATGTTCATAAGGGAAATTGGTCTGAAGTTCTCTTTCTTTGTTGGATCTTTGTGTGGCTTTGGTATCAGCGTAATTGTGGCTTCGTAGAAGGAATTGGGTAGTGTTCCTTCTGTTTCTATTTTGTGGAATAGTTTGAAGAGTATTGGTGTTAACTCTTCTTTGAAGGTCTGGTAGAATTCTGCACTGAAGCCATCTGGTCCTGTGCTTTTTTTGGTTGGAAGACTTTCTATGACTCCTTCTATTTCTTTAGGCATTATGGGACTGTTTAGATGGTCTAGTTGGTCCTGATTTAATTTTGGTATTTGGTATCTGTCAAGGAAATTGTCCATTTCCTCCAGATTCTCCAGTTGTGTTGAGTATAGGCTCTTGTAGTAGGATCTGATGATTTTTTGGATTTCCTCAGTTTCCGTTGTTATATCTCCCTTTTCATTTCTAAGTTTGTTAATTTGGATACTTTCTCTGTGCCCTTTGGTCATTCTGGCTAAGGGTTTATCTATCTTGTTGATTTTCTCAAAGAACCAGCTCCTGGTATTGTTGATTTTTTGTATGGTTCTCTTTGTTTCTACTTGATTGATTTCGGCCCTGAGTTTGATGATTTCCTGCCTTCTACTCCTCCTGGGCGAAATAGCTTCTTTGTGTTCCAGGGCTTTCAGGTGTGTCATTAAGCTGGTAATGTATGCTCTCTCCATTTTCTTTTTGGAGGCACTCAGGGCTATGAGTTTTCCTCTTAGCACTGCTTTCATTGTGTCCCATAGATTTGGGTATGTTGTGTTTTCATTTTCATTGTGTTCTAAAAAGTCTTTAATTTCTTTCTTTATTTCTTCCTTGACCAAGGTATCATTGAGTAGAGTATTGTTCAGTTTCCACGTGTATGTGGGCTTCCTGTTGTTTCTGTTGCTATTGAAGACCACTTTTACTCCATAGTGATCAGATAGGAGGCATGGGATTAGTTCGATCTTCTTATATTTGTTGAGGTCTGTCTTGTGACCAATTATATGGTCGATTTTGGAGAAGGTACCATGAGGTGCTGAGAAAAAGGTATATTCTTTTGTTTTAGGATAGAATGTTCTATATATATCTGTTAAATCTAATTGGTCCAAAGCTTCAATTAGTTTCATTGTGTCCCTGTTTAGTTTCTGTTTTCCTGATCGGTCCATTGAGGAAAGTGCAGTGTTGAAGTCACCCACAATTATTGTGTTAGGTGCAATGTGTGCTTTTAGTTTTAATAAAGTTTCTTTTACAAAAGAGGGTGCCCTTACATTTGGGGCATAGATGTTCAGGATTGTCAGTTCTTCTTTTTGTATTTTTCCTTTGACCAGCAAGAAGTGTCCCTCAGGGTCTCTTTTGATGACTTTGGGTTGAAAGTCAATTTTATCTGATATTAAAATGGCTACTCCAGCTTGTTTCCTGAGACCATTTGCTTGTAAAATTGTCTTCCAGCCTTTTACTCTAAGGTAGTGTTTGTCTTTGACCCTGAGGTGTGTTTCCTGTAAGCAGCAAAATGTAGGGTCCTGTTTACGTATCCATTCAGTTAGTCTGTGTCTTTTTATTGGGGCATTAAGTCCATTGATGTTAAGAGATATTAAGGAATAGTGATTGTTACTTCCTATCATTTTTGACGTTATTTTTTAAATTTGAATGCTTAACTTCTTTTGGGTTTGATGAAAGGTTACTATCTTGCTTTTTCCAGGGTGAAGTTTCCCTCCTTGTATTGGTGTTGTCCTCCTATTATCCTTCTTAGGGCCGGGTTTGTGGATAGATATTGGGTAAACTTGGTTTTGTCATGAAATATCTTAGTTTCTCCATCTATGGTGATTGAGAGTTTTGCTGGATATAGTAGTTTTGGTTGGCATTTGTGTTCTCTTAGAGTCTGCATGAGATCTGCCCAGGACCTTCTAGCCTTCATAGTCTCAGGTGAAAAGTCTGCTGTGATTCTGATAGGTCTTCCTTTATATGTTACTTGGCCTTTTTCTCTTACTGCCTTTAGTATTCTTTCTTTGTTTAGAACATTTGGTGTTTTGATTATTATGTGACGGGAAGTATTTCTGTTCTGGTCCAGTCTGTTTGGAGTTCTGTAGGCTTCTTGTATATTCATGGGCATCTCTCTCTTTAGGTTAGGGAAGTTTTCTTCCATAATTTTATTGAAGATATTTGCTGGCCCTTTAAGTTGTAAATCTTCACTCTCCTCTATGCCTATAATCCTTAGGTTTGGTCTTCTCATTGTGTCCTGGATTTCCTGGATATTTTGGGTTACAAGCTTTTTGCATTTTGCATTTTCTTTAACTGTTGAGTCCATGGTTTCTATGGAATCTTCAGCATCTGAGATTCTTTCTTCTATCTCTTGTATTCTGTTGTTGATATTTGTATCTCTGTCCCCTGATTTCTTCCCAAGGCTTTCTATCTCCAAAGTTGTCTCCCTTTGAGTTTTCTTAGTTGTTTCTACTTCTGATTTTAGATCCTGGATGGTTTTGCTTAGCTCCTTCACTTGCATGTTTGTGTTTTCCTGTAATTCTTTAAGAGATTTTTGTGTTTTCTCTTTCATGAGCTCAGCCTGTTGACCAAAGTTCTCCTGTATTTCTTTAGGAGATTTTTGTGTTTCGTCTTTCATGACCTCAGCCTGTTGAGCAAAGTTCTCCTGTATTTCTTTAAGTGTTTTTTGCATTTCCTCCTTGTTGGCTTTTGTATTCTCCTGGATTTCTTTCAATGATTTTTGTGTTTCCCTTGCAAGGGCTTCTACCTTTTGATCCATTGTCTCCTGAATTTCTTTATGTATGACCTTCATGTGTTCCTGTACCAGCATCATGACCAGTGATTTTAAATCCAAATCTTGTTTTACTGGTGTGATGGGGTATCCAGGACATGTTGGTAGAGGAGAATTGGGTTCAGATGTTGCCATATTGCCTTGATTTCTGTTAGTGACGTTCCTGCGTTTGCCTTTTGCCATCTAGATCTCACTGGTGTTAGTTTATCTTGTCAGTGCTGGACTCACCAGTGCAAGCTGCCCCTTCCCAGTTGGCCTCTGGTGCACAGCTTACCTCCTGCACTGCTTGTAGACAGTGTGCTGCTGCTCAGGCTGTTCAGATCCCAAAGCAGGCACCCGAAGGCTCCCGCTGGGGCCCGCTGGATTCACTGGAGCACACTGACTTCTCCCGGCTGGCCGCCCGAAAGCCCAGCTAGCCACTTGCAGGACTTGGAGATGTAATGCTGCCGCCCAGACTGATCTGGATCCGGAAGCGGAGAGAGTAGAGCTAAGGGCTTCTGCCTGAGGCCTTGCCCCAGATTGTGTCTGTGGAGCAGATGGAGCCCGTGTGCACTCCCAGGGAGTGCCGACGGTGTATGCTACTGTGACCTCCCCTGAGTTCCGCTCACTCCGCTTGGCAGCCGATCTGCCAACCGGGCTATCGCACACAAGGTTAGCCTGGCCGCCCAGTCCCTGAGTCCAGGCAAAAGCCTGGGAGGCCAAGGTCCGAGCAAAGTTCCCCTACGGCTTTGACTGTTAATTGGGTTGGATGGCGGGCGTGTGCGCCCGCGCTCCCTGAAAGCGCCGGGAGAGTCTGCTTTGCTAACAATCACCTGGGCGGGTTGACTCACAGATGGCCCACCAAGCCGCCCAGTTCTTGGGGTCAGTCCTGTGCCTTTTGGGGCCTGGACCCCCGCTTTGTTAGCCTTAGGCTATGCCTGTTACAGGTCTGCCCGCCTGAGCTCTCTGTCGTCCTGCAGGCAAAATGGCGGCGGCGCGCTCGCAGGCCTGGGCAAAGAACCTCCTGGTTGGGTTGGCACCCCGATGGCCCCCCAACCCGCCCAGGGCCTGGGTGCAGGCCAACGCCCGTCGGGCTCAGACCACCGCGGTGTTGGCCTCGGATTATGTTTGTGTACCTCAGTCTGTCCGATTCCTGGAGTATGGAACCAAGATGGATCCTCCTCTCCTGACTGGTGGGAGGCCGAGTTCTGAAGTGGCCTCCGTGCAGGAAAGGCGCCGCACAACTGCAGCTGCTTGCTGTCCGGCTGGTCAGCGAAGGTCAGTGGTCGTGGGCGCAGGGCCTAACTGGTCCCTGTGACGCCTTGGTTCCACTGCTGATGGCCCTTCAGCTGGAGCAGCCACTGCTGCCGCTGCTGCCGCCGCCTCCGCCGCCGAAAAAAAAATCGTGAATTCTTTTGTGATTGGGTTACCTCACTTAGGATATTTTCCAGTTCCAACCGTTTGCCTAAAAATTTCATGAATTCATTGTTTTTAATTGCTTAGTAGTATTACATTGTGTAAATACACCACATTTTCTGTATCCATTCCTCCATTGAGGGACATCTGGCTTCTTTCCAGTTTCTGGCTATTATAAATAAGGCTGCTATGAACATAGTGAAGCATGTATCCTTATTGCATGCTGGGGAAACCTCTGGGTATATGCCCAGGAGTAGTATAGCCAGGTCCTCCGGAAGTGTAATGCCTAGTTTTCTGAGGAACCACCAGACTGATTTCCAGAGTTGTACCATCTTACAATCCCACCAGCAGTGGAGGAGTGTTCCTCTTTCTCTACATCCTCGCCAACACCTGCTGTCTCCTGAGGTTTTTTTTTTAATATTTTTATTATCTATATTCTTTGTTTACATTCCAAATGATTTCCCCGTTCCTGGATTCCCCCTCCCCATATGTCCCATAAACTTTCTTCTCTCCATCCCTTCTCCAATCACCTCCCTCCTTTTTCTCTGTCCTTATAGTCCCTTCCCATGCTAGATCAATCCTTCCTTATCCATTCTGACTGCTGTGGGGTGAAATCTCAGGGATGTTTTGATTTGCATTTTCCTAATGACTAATGATGACTTAAGGTGTTTCTCAGCCATCCTAATTTCTTCAAGTGAAAATTCCTTGTTTAGCTCTGTAACCCATTTTTAATAGGGTTATTTCGTTACCTGGGGGTTTAAATTCTTGAGTTCTTTGTATATATTGGATATTACCCCTCCTCAGAAGACTCTTGAAACATTTACTAATGAGAATCAGGGCACAAACCATACAATGGTGGAGAGATTTGTTTTCCGAAGCTTACATTGAAGCTAAAGAAGTTTGAACTTTCACGTCCATCACTTCTAGAGAATCATCCAAGGTTTTAACATAACCTGAGCATTGTTGAGCAATCTTCAGTAAATAAGTGGAACTATCAAGATGAAAAGGAATATATGATCTTCCATGTGACTTTCATCCTGAAGGTAGAAAAACACAGAGATTTCATGTAGAAACTGATGTCAGTACCACCTGAACACACTACTGAGTACTTAAGGATTTCCATTTGGGCAAAAGGATTCATATATGAGAAACACATGCATAGAATTATAAGAGTTGTCAATAACTCTTTGCTCCTTGCATGAAA
Source organism: Apodemus sylvaticus (assembly GCF_947179515.1). Lineage (NCBI taxonomy): Eukaryota > Metazoa > Chordata > Mammalia > Rodentia > Muridae > Apodemus > Apodemus sylvaticus. Next base: position 31,521,362 of record NC_067492.1, read on the forward strand.
ATACTAAGCAAAAACATTTAGTGAGCAACGGACTACTCAACTTGAAGAATTAAATATACTTTTCAGAAGTCACCACATTGTCATCAAATTTTACAGTGTGCATTTTACCATTCTAAAGTATTGCATAATATCTCTTATTCAATGTTAATCATACCATCCATGTATAGGTCTGCCTTAAGGTAGATGACAAACCTTATTGGATATGGTTTGTCTGTAGTCTTACTACCAATTATTTTTCTAGTATTTAAGAGGCTAAGATTTCACCTGGGAGTCTAGTTAGGAGGAAGTTGAGTGTGTTACTTTTAGTTTCATTTAAATAGTCTATAAATGGGTAGTTAAAATTATTTTGTTCCTACTATAATTGCAGTTGTGCTAGTAGGCTTCTTTATGTTCTTTTCTTGTGTTGATGAAATGAGAAAACTTTCTAGATATATCTGATGCATCTAAAAAACAGCACAGATGGCTTCACTAATTGAAGCAGACCTCTAAGAAGCATAGTGTTTGAAGGAGTAATAAAACATTTCCTGGCAACCAACACAGTTCAGGTCCAGAGGGATTAACATTACAATTCTACCATAGAGTTAGTGCAGAATTACAAACAGTACTACCCAACCACAAACTGAAATAGAAGAAATACCCTCAAACATCTTCTATAAAGCCAATATTTACTGTTAAAGTCAAATAAAGAATCAACAACAAAGAGAAATAAAAACCAATATCCCTGATGAGCATAGTGGAAAAATTTGAACAAAGTCCTTAAAACCAAATGTAGATTCATATCAAAAATTTCACTCACCTTGATAAAACTGGCTATATTCCAGAGATGTGGATCTGGTTCAATAGGTGAATGTAAATAAATGTAATAATCATATAAATGGACTCAAATCAAAAACTTGAAAATTAGAATACAAAAAACCTAATTACACATTAATAAAAAATGTTTAAAGAATTGGAACAGAAACCAGACTGCCCAGAGCTCCCAGGGACTAAACCACCAACCAAGGAGTACACATGGTTCCAGCCACATATGAAGCAGAGGAGGGCCTTGTTGGACATCAATCGGAGAAGAGGCCCTTGGTCTATGAAGGCTCGATGCTCCAGTGTGTGGGAATGTGAGGGCACAGAGGTGGGAATGGGTTGGTGGGTGAGGGAGCACCCTCATAGAAGCAGGGGTGTATCCAATAGGGAGTCCTTGAGGGTGCAGAGACTTGGAAATGGGAAAACATTTGAAATGTAAAGAAAGAAAATATCCATTAAAAATGAAACAGATATGTCCAGTTTTCTGAGGAACTGCCAGACTGATTTCCAAAGTGGTTGTACCATCTTGCAATCCCACCAGCAGTGGAGGAGTGTTCCTCTTTCTCCACATCCTTGCCAACACCTGCTGTCTCCTGAGTTTTTAACCTTAGCCATTCTGACTGGTGTGAGGTGAAATCTCAGGGTTGTTTTGATTTGCATTTCCCTTATGATTAATGATGTTGAACATTTCTTTAGGTGCTTCTCAGCCATCTGAAGTTCTTCAGGTAAAAATTATTTTTTTAGCTCTGTACCCCATTTTTCAATAGGGTTATTTGGTTCTCTGGGGTCTAACGACTTGAGTTCTTTGCATATATTAGATATTAGCCCTCTATCTGATGTAGGGTTGGTGAAGATCCTTTCCCAATTTGTTGATTGCCATTTTGTCCTTTTGACAGTGTCCTTTGCCTTACAGAAACTTTGTAATTTTATGAGGTCCCATTTGTCAATTCTTGATCTTAGAGCATAAGCTATTGGTGTTTTGTTCAGGAACTTTTCCCCTGTGCCCATGTCCTCAAGGGTCTTCCCCAGTTTCTATTAGTTTCAGCGTGTCAGGTTTTATGTGGAGCTCGTTGATCCACTTGGAGTTGAGCTTAGTACAAGGAGATAAGAATGGATCAAATTCGTATTCTTCTGCATGCTGACCTCCAATTGAACCAGCACCATTTGTTGAAAAGGGTATCTTTTTTTCCACTGGATATTTTCAGCTCCTGTGTCGAAGATCAAGTGACCATAGGTGTGTGAGTTCATTTCTGGGTCTTCTACCCTATTCTATTGATCTACCTGCCTGTCACTGTACCAATACCACACAGTTTTTAACACTATTTCTCTGTAGTAATGTTTGAGGTCTGGGATACTGATTCCCCCAGAAGTTCTTTTACTGTTGAGAATAGTTTTAGCTATCCTGCCAATCTTGAAACCATATACACACAAACAGCAAAAATAGACTCAGTAGGATGTGCTTGTGTGTATGAGTGCATGTGTATACATACATCTGTGTATGTAATAAAATCAAAGCAAAAGAGGCTATCAATTTGTGAGTGGGAGTATGGGAAGGGTTTGAAGGAGTTGCTGGGCAGAAAGGAAGTGGAATGTGACTTAATTCTCTTTTAATTAAAAACATTAAAAGTAAAATAAATGTCCAAATTCTCTCTGAAATTAAAAAAATGAAACATAAAATATCAAAAAAAGAAAATTTTCGAAAGAATAAATAACAACAATTTGAGAGTTTGTCTTCTTCGAGATGGAAGGACTGTCATCAATAAAGCAAATAATCAATGCTGGGGAGAAGGTGAGAAAAGAAGAAACCTTATTCACTACTGAGAAAATCCCTCTTCACTGCTGAGAGAAACCCTATTCACTACTTATGGAAGTACAAACTATTATAGCTTCTGTGGAAATTACTCAAAAGTTACTCTGTGAAGATTCCTCAAATAACTAGAAATAAAGGGGTTGCAGTCCCATAGGAAGAACAACAATATCAACTAATTGGTCTTTCCATGGTTCCCAGGGACTAAACCACCAACAAAATATACACATGGAAGGATCCCATGGCTCTAACCATAGCTGTAGTAGAAGATTGCCTTATCTGACATCAGTGAGATGTGAGGCCCTTGGCCTTACAGAGGTTTGAAGCCCCTAGCAAAGGTGCTTGCTAGGGCCATGATGTGGAAGAGGGTGAGTGGGAGGGGGAAAAACTCTCATAGAGGCAGGGAAGGGGGACAGGATTGGGGGCTTGCAGAGGAAAAACCAGGAAGGGGGACAACATTTGAAATATAATAAATAAAGGAAATAAAAATTTCCATACAATCCAGTTCTTTCATCCTGGGCACATACCCAAAGGACTCTCTATCCTAATACAGAAACACATGCTCACCCATGCTCATTAACATAACTAGGAAAAGTAGTCATTGTAGAAGCTTTTGAACTAATGGCTGCATAGTGAAATTATGCTACATATTCATAAAAGAAATATATTTGGGTATAAAGAAAAATAAAATTATGAATATTACAAATAAATGAATGGAACAGAAAAGCATTTATGCTGTTAAGTAATCTTGACATATGCTACATACTCTCCATTATATTTGGATCCTAGCCTGGATCTCTGATTTTTTGAAGTACTTGTAGAAGCTATGATATTGCAAGAAAGTCTTTGGGATTGGAAATACTTAAGGGATTGAGTTAATAGAAGTGAGGAGACATAAAAATTGAGAGAGGGAATACTGAGGATGGTAATCTGTAAGCAGAGAATGATTGGACATAAATGCTAATGAGGCACTATTATGTACTTTGAATTGCTTACTCCCTGACCTAACAAGCTTCTCTATAGGATGGGATATTTCAACTACATTTAGAACATTCTGTGTATTAAGAACTTCCCTACAAGTTGAATAATTTTATCTCAGAGGATATTGATATATACAGGACTTAGGGTAGAGGAAGAGGAAAGAAAGAATTAACCAGAATGAAGAGCTATGAAAAGCCATACTGAAATGTACAAAGTTTTAGCCTAATTAAGAAAATATGATTTATGATTTGTAAAAGAAAGGCTTACTAAAAGATGCCGTGATACCTGCTAAATGCTACTCCTAGAAGCCATAGGTTACTAAACAAATACCCTAGTGCCAGAGTGTGATACTTCTGTAGGAATATTGGTCAGAAAGACCCCAGAGGACCCCAAAACAATATGTGATCTTGTCATTTCTCAGGGTGGCTAAGTATGTAATACAACTCAATTTCTGAAAATGCTCTGTACCTCAATGCATAATGCAGATGCATGAACAAGCTGGAACAGATATGGACATTTCCTGCCTCCTAGCTGACTTTCATAGTACCCCCTGCCCCCTGTCAAAAATATCTATCAAAGCTGTGGAGTGAGAAAATCTCTAAACGGTTTTTTCAGCTTTGAATTCTATTATTTACAGGTAAGATAAACCTTTGGCACAACAGGGACAGTACTGTTTTGATGGTACCCAAATTCTCTATGACTAGATAGATGTATGGTCCACTCCCCAAAGGGACTGCATGCATTGTACTAGGAACCTGTACCATAGCAAAGAAGATGGTAAGCTCTAGGAGATGACTGCATGGAAGTGCAACAATGGTATTAAATGGGCACACCACCATGTTGACTTTCACTTTTTATGTCTCTACTCATAGACAAATGCTACCTACACTATTATTCCAGTGAATGGTGGTTGCTTATTGTTGCCTATGGTATGATAGATGGCTGTGAAATATCATGTTCTGAGAAAGACAGTCATTCAGTTCCAGAAGATGTGATATCTACACTAGGTCTTCACAAGAATGGGCCTGTTAACTGGCAGATGAGGGTAGCAGAGGGGCTCCCGGCACTCCACCACTTCCAACTGAGCTATTCTGTAATAGACTCATTGATCTTAGTTGCTTTCCTATTAATGACCTCACCAGGGTCTAATGGGTCATAATAACCCATTTTGTCACAAAACTAGTACTTCTTAAACAAATGAATCACAAAATAACATGAAAAGCCACTAATTTGGGAAAGATACTAGTGGGGAAGAGGACGGTTGATACTGAAGGAAGGAATGGATGACTCAGTGTTGGATGGGAAGAGAATAATCAGAAGGCATGGCACGCATGCAGGAAATTATAAAATAACAAAGCTAATCTCTTTGTAATGATCAGAAAAGAACACTTGAGTTTAATCCTTAGAAAATATACAGAAGAAGCAAACTGGCTTTTGAGAGACAGTAATGTAATGGCATTAGAATGTTTCTCTCTCTCTCTCTCTCTCTCTCTCTCTCTCTCTCTCTCTCTCTCTCTCTCACACACACACACACACACACACACACACACAAATTGTATACAAAATATATTAGATAATTATTGATATATGTACCATTTTCCATCTTCTCCTTGTCCTGGATGTTTTTGCATTTGTACTGTTTTCCAATTTTCTGTACAGTTTATAATTTATGACTGATCCAAATAAGTTTTCTTTCTTTTTTTTTTTTTTTTTGGATTTGGGTTTTTCAAGACAGGGTTTCCCTGGCTGTCCTGGAACTCACTCTGTAGACCAGGCTGGCCTCAAACTTAGAAATCCACCTGCTTCTGCCTCCCAGAGTGCTGGGATTACAGGCGTGCGCCACCACCACCCTGCTAAGTTTTCTTTTCATTTCTATATTTTTTAACCTGGGAATCTTATGTCCCTTTAAGATTAAAATTTACAGACTTAACATCATCCTTTTGGGAGAAAAGAACATTAGAAGAGAAATGGTGCTCTGAATTTTGATTTCATTAGTAGCTTACCATGTCATATTAGAAAAGTTCATTCCTTTTCTTCAGCTTCATTATACCTTAGTGTTTGGAACCAATTATTATTTTTTAATCTTTTTTCATATGTGATTTAATAAACAAAACTATTAATATATGATATGAATATGATATATGAAACGATATGTTTAGAGATGTTATATGTCTTTTCTTTTTCGACATTTCCCTTCAGTGGAAATATGGAAAAAACTTCAATTGAATCCATCTCCACATCCTCTGATACACAACTGGAATTTATTCTGCAGGTGAGGAACATTAAAACTGTTACTTCCCATGAAAAACTATAAATGATGGAACTAATGCCTTTCTGTCACTGTTGGCAGATGCTTTCAGAGAGATCACAGTAACTCTGCACTCTATGTCCATAAAGAGAAGGAAAAAAAATCAAACAATGTAAATTGAAATAGAAATTGCATCATTTCGTTAGAAAGCACTTTCACTGAATACTTGTTACTCATAATAAATAGGCTCTTTTGGATGACCTGATTATTTATTTAAGCCTTTAGTAGCATTACATTAAAAGAACTCTCACCAAAGGCCCCACTCAACTTGGCTGTTATGATTCAAATTACCAGACAAAACAATTTTAAATGAAAGTTCTACCATGAGCTGTACCAGTGACATTTTAATCCGACCATATTTTTTTTAAGGACTGAAATGTGACCTTGTTGCAAGTTCATCTTCCCAATAGTTCAGCACACACACACACACACACACACACACACACACACACACACAATGACACACTCAAAGGCATACACACTGACACAGGTACACATACACGGGAACAAACACATATTGTGCACGTGTATAAAACACTTATACCATATCTACCCAGTTCAAACATCTGAGTTGGCAATTTCTTGTCAACAGTACTATGCCTGGATCAATATCGAGTCATACAAGATTTGGATTTAGAACTGTTTATGAAATTTTTAGAGCAAAGGCCCAAGCTTCATGGGACAGAGATGACTTCGTCCCTGTAGCTTCATCATTGAAAAAGGAGAAATCCATTTATCAGTGAGTGCATACCATGAGTGTTCTTTTGAGACTGGGTTACCTCACTTAGGATGATGTTCTCCAGCTCCATCCATTTGTCTAAGGATTTCATGTTCATTGTTTCTAATGGCTGAATAGTACTCCATTGTGTATATATATAACGTTTTCTGTATCCATTCCTCCATTGAAGGACATCTGGGTTTTTTCCAGTTTCTGGCTATTATAAATAGGGCTGCTACCTAGAAGCTGGGAATATCCAAGACACAATGCACATATCAAATGATGCCCAAGAAGAAGGAAGAGGTGGCCCCCGGTCCTGGAAAAGTTCAGTGCAGCAGTGTCAGGGAATACCAGGACAGGAACGTGGGAAGGGGTAGATTGGGGAACAGGGGGAGGAAAGAGGGTTTATGGGACTTTCGAGGATGGGAGACCCAGGAAAGGGAAACTCACTTGAAATGTAAATAACGAATATATCAAATAAAATACAAGAAAAAAGAGAAAAAGGAGAAATCAATCATAGGTACATCTACTGTAATATTCATACAGTACTACTACTAATACTAACAACAAGAGAGATGCAAAGGGTCAAAGGTCCTGCACCTAAGGTTTTAGTAATTTCTTCTTTTTGTTTCCTGGTTGGACATGATCTCAGGAGATATTTATATTATAGTGCACAATAACTAATGGAGGAACTCCATGATGGCATTGGTATGAATCCAACAACTATGTTGAGATATGACCTGGTGATGTAATAGTTTTTTAGTCTCTCATGCTCATGTTAAGTCATCTTTCTCCAAAGTTCAAGTAAACAAGCCCAGTAAATGCATTGGCTCATTATGTTGTGTTGCAATTGGTATCATTTCTTCCTTTGTTGTACCATTTAAGCTAAAGGAAGTTGCTGTCTTCTCATTTCTTATAATAGTAAAGTCTATTACAGTAGCCACTATTGTCAGAGATGTTAGGGTCTGTATCTGGAGTTTGGTAATCCTAAAACTCCATCGTTGACGTCATTAAGTAAATTAATAGGAAAAAATAATAGCAAAATCAGAAAAAAAAGATTTTTTTCAATATAGCTACATTTCAATATTTCAGTATAGCCACACAGGGAAGAAGAATTAAACAGTCAAGGGATCCCTCCCCCTCGTCCACCTTTTTTGGTTCTAAAATAAGCTTTAGGTTTGTATCATGATCAGATGGAAGTGTGGTGCCACCCATCATCGTTTTGTCTAGATTTTTCTTGCAAGGCAATGTGATACATTGTTGCAATTGTATGGCATTACTTATAGAGAGATGAATTTTATCTCTGGCAGACACTACACCCCTAGCATGTGATTCCTGGGTAAAATTTTGATTTCTTGAGGTCCATTGTTTCAATAGTCTGATAGTCAAAGGGATACATTATGTATCTCTTCAAATATTTTTCACTCTTGCCAGGATAGTTATACTGCTGCTGCGATTACTACTACTACTACTACTGCTACTACTACTACTACTACTACGAATACAAATACGAATACGACTACTAGTACTACCACTACCACCACCACCACCACTACCACCACCACCACCACCATCACCATTATAACCATCACCATCACCACCATTGCCATAATCATCATCATTATCACCATCACCATCATTACTACTACCACCAACCCTCTAGTACTACTATTACTACCTCTACAATCTGCATGTGCTAAACCTTTGCTCAAGTAGATAAACCTCCACTACTTTGTCTCTTCATTTAAGATTGTCTTGTAAACTATTTCCTCTCCTCATCCCATGTCCTAGTTTTAGGGAGAAGACAATTATCAAGGGTCAGGAAGAGAATAGGTCTCAATCAAAAAATGCCCACAATGTAAAAGTGGTGAAAAAGGCATTCTCCACAAAAAAGAAAACTAGTTCATTTCCAACCAAATCTTACTAGACAAATGGCAGGATGCAATCCAACCAATCACTGTTAAGTATAAACAGAATACCACAGTGTTGCTATCATATTAACCTAGCCTCAACCTGGAATTAAATACTGACTAATTAAAATACTGTACTTTGCATTATGGAAATCATATTGGAGGTCACCCAGCTGTAGTATTTTTGAATGAAATTTGAACTAAGTTAATAGGTTGTACCTGCTTGATGGTCAAAATTGATTAGGGAACTTTTCAAAACTACAAATGAGGAAAAAGGAGAGAGAGAGAGAGAGAAAGAGAGAGAGAGAGAGTTGGAAATGGAGAGAGGGAGAAAGGGAGGGAGAAAAAGGATTAGGAAAGACAATGCCTACTTCCATGAACTTCCAGTTTGAATCATAATGGTGGCCATTTCTTGCAGTCTTAAGAGTATTCTGTTGGTCATCCCACCACTGCTTCCAATAAGTCACTTCTGAGATGATTGATACCATGTTTTATGGAATGTCTTTCTTCTGCAATAAAAACAACTCATTTACATTCCTTTCAGCTGTTAGAAATCTAATTTAGACATGAGTCAAAATAAACATAGTTTTCAGAAACTTTCATAAAAACATATGCCTACTTTTATATTTCCATCTTTCTACTTGGTTTTCCAAAATAGTAACATATGGTGGGATTATCACAAAAGTTACAGGAACAAAAGACCCCCTCCTGCTATACCACTCCTGGGCATATACCCAGAGGATTCCCCACCATGTAATAAGGATACATGCTCTACTATGTTCATAGCAGCCCTATTTATAATTGCCAGATGCTGGAAAGAACCCAGGTATCCCTCAACAGAAGAGTGGATACAAAAAATGTGGTATATCTACACAATGGAGTACTATTCAGCCATTAGAAACAATGAATTCATGAAATTCTTAGGCAAATGGATGGAGCTAGAGAACATCATACTAAGTGAGGTAACCCAGACTCAAAAGGTGAATCATGGTATGCACTCACTAATAAGTGGTTATTAACCTAGAAAACTGGAATACCCAAAACATAATCCACACATCAAATGAGATACAAGAAGAAAGCAGGAGTGGTCCCTGGTTCTGGAAAGACTCAGTGAAACAGTATTTGGCAAAACCAGAACGGGGAACTGGGAAGGGGTGGGAGGGAGGACAGGGGAAGAGAAGGGGGCTTACGGGACTTTCGGGGAGTGGGGGGGGCTAGAAAAGGGGAAATCATTTGAAATGTAAATAAATTATATCAAATAAAAAAAAAAGAAAAAAAAAAAAAAAGAGCATTCCACATACTCCTTGGTAATAAACAAGACAGAACTAAAGCAAAGTGTCAAAGTGTTTGATTGTATGGACAAGTATGTTCTTAAGACTCACTGTTATTATTCATGAAATGATTTCTTGAATGCAGATAATTGCTAGTTAAAGCGATTAATATTTATGCCATTAAAATACAACTCTAAAAGCACAGTGCTAATTGTTCATTTTAAATAGTAAATTTTGTGCTGTTATCATGGTGCTTCCTATAAGTAGAATACTGTCATGAAAAAAACTTAATGCCATGGCCCAATCTCTCTCTCTCTCTCTCTCTCTCTCTCTCTCTCTCTCTCTCTCTCTCTCTCTCTCTCTCTCTCTCTTTCTCTCTCTCTCCCACAGTGGTAGAGAGACACCTGTGTTTGTAATAACCTTTGTTGTTGCTGTCTGCTGTTCTCTTTTTCCTCATTCTGTTCTTCTAACTCTTGCAGATGATAAGACATTGACAAAGTACATAAAATCATATTAGCTCTGATCAAACATTATCATTGTCATAATGGGAAAGAATGAAAAGCAATTGTGAGGAAATAACTTTCATATTGTTTTTAACCAATGTGATTTGATTTTTGATTTGAATCTCATTAATATAAATTTATGATCTTTAGTAGAGGAAAGCCATCTTTCTGATTTGTAAAACATATCCATCTATTGTTGATTACTTTTGGTTCATTTTGTTTGCCTTTTAATGTAAGGATTTTGGTGGAAAATAAGTCACCCAAAATATAAGCGATGCATTTCTTGTGTAGAGAAATTTGGAGTAGAGATCAGGATCTAATGACTTGCTCATGTGCCTTAATCCTCACTCATAGCTAGGCACACCTTTGAGATTTGGTAGCCTTTAGTGTTTCTCCAGTGAGTGAAGGTTTTGAAATATGATCAGATTTTATTCTTATCGGCAATTTAGAGTATATTCTTGAAGGAACATGTGTGTATGTGTGTGTGTGTGTTTGTGTTTGAGTTGATATATAGTAAATTGTTGTGAATATGTATAATACTCCCTTCTTTAATGTAACTTCGCTGTGAATTTAGTAAGCAATAAATATGGTTTTCTCAGCCCATGGTCTAACCAAGTAAACTTAATTATAATCAAAAGTTATTTACTAAAATAGACATTTTGAATGATATATTTCCTTAATAGGATGTACCTGTGGCAGATAAAAGGTCTCTCTTACTGATATTTGGTTTGTATAATAATAAATCATTTTTGAAAGTATTTAGTTTCAGTATGTCAGAAGTAAAATAGTGTACATAGTTTTTAGAATAGTACACAATATGTACCAAAGGAAGGCTCATTAATCTCAGATTCCCTTTTTGTGATAGGTAAAAAATAAGCAGAGCATCATAGTTTTAAATTCTAAACCAGATCTTCAAAGAGGAATTCCTCCAAGAAACAAACAGCTTCATTATAGTGGATGGGACATGTGAGTTGGAAAACAAAAACAACGAAAACTTCTAAAGCATTTGTTTACTCTACTAGATAATTAATTTCATTCAAGAGAAGATGCTGGGCACTGAAACAAGATATGTGGCGTCTGTCCTTGTTCACAAAATCACTGAAGTTTCAATTTATGGTGTGTGTGTGTGTGTGTGTGTGTGTGTGTGTGTGTGTGTGTGTCTTTGTATGTCTTTCTATATTTGTGTCTATGTGTGCATGTATGTGTGTGTGTTATATCCTAAAATGGAAATTTATTCAAAATGAGATCACACCAGAAAACAAAGCTACTAGATGAACAGACATAAAAAGATTCAGAAATACATGGGGACAAAGGTAATTTTTAAAATCCTTCAAAAATAAGGATGTTTTTTAGTATGCAAAGGAAGTGTAATGTTGAAAGACACAAGCAAGTACCTTTTATTTACTTAGCTTATTTTCAGAATGGAAAGATGCAGATAATTTCCAGGAATATTTCAGATCACAATTTCACCACCCGCATTCTAGTCACTGAAAGATGTACAGCTTCTTTAAGGACATTTTATGAAGTAAATGATAGATGTACTAGATTACAGACTGGACCTTGAAAAGAACATCGTAATTCATAAATATGTGCAGCTTCTAGCTGCAGGTAATACTAGCCATGGGAGTGCCCTGTGTATTTCTAGAACATTAGCGAACACCCATAAAGTCCAGGGATAACTTAAATATCACAAAACTGTAAGGGATTGTGAGTGTAGGGGATTGTGTGTGGGGGGTTAGCTGATGTGTCCAACATGACTCTTCCCATGATCTTACATCTAACAAATGTAGTAGAACTTGGATGTCTGCCGTGTCCACACCGGAAGGACTGCTTCTAGGACATAGCATGGCTAGCGATAAATGAGTGTTTCTGGGCATGAGGAGAGCTGGCAGGAAGTTGGGGAAGGTGAAGAGCAAGAGCATTCTGGCCTTGTTTGTTTTCTTTTCTTTATTAATGATTTGATCGACATGAGGAAAGTGGGTGGCAATCAAATCTGCAGATGGTGTGACACAGGGATCAGTGTGAAAACATCTGAACCAGCCTGGCCAGAACCTAGGAGTTCAGTCAAATGTGATAATTAGAACATAACACTGGTAAGATAGACCTGAGGGCATTTAAATGGGTTAAACAATTAAGTTGGAGAGGAATGTGCCAGAGGATACAGAAGTGCCTGAGGCACCCTGAGTTCAAAGAGAAACTACTGGACCCTGTTAGTGTAAATTGGGAATCAATGTTCAATCTTTTTAAACTTGATGATTTTGTGACTTATTTTTTCATATTGAAATATACACTTAACTTTCAAGGAGGGAGACATATTCTCTGGGAGCAAGATATATATATATGTGTGTGTGTGTATATATCTATATATACACACATATATAAAATTCATTATATATACACACATATATACACATACACATACACTTACATTTACACTTACACATACACATATACATCGTATACGTATATGTATAAATATATATGCCACTAGCATGGTAAGTAGGTGGAAGTTATTAATACAAAAAGCATGATGTCCAAACTTTGGGCATCATTGACTCCAGTTTTAAAATAAGTGCTTTATGCTTTTTATTAACAAAACACTGGGGAGGGGGGGTTGGACAAAGAGCTCTGATTAGGTTAATTTAACAGTTTTCCTAGCCCAAAGCAAGCACATTCATATGCTTGTTAATTTGTGTGGCTAAATTGAAGTGAATAATTCGTGGTAGAATGGCAGAATATTAATTGACTAAGTTGTACTCCCAGGAGGCCCCAGGCATTTGAAAGCATGGTTAAGAGTCGCCTAGACTCTGCTAGCCTGAATTTTGTATCTAATTTGTTCCACTACCCAGTTTATTTACCTAGCTTAAAAGAAAATGACAAAATTTCAATTAATGAATAAGCTTTGTGGCCATTGTAGAGGACAGGTTATGTACCATTCCATGCTACATATGGGTTATTAGAAGGTAAATACATTGTGAAAAGAGATCCTGGACCAGCTCTCACTCTTCCTCTTTCTGGAAATTGAGTGTTTAGTCTCTGGAAATTATCTAAATCAGGCCATACAGATCCATATACTATCACTTTACTTTTCGCACACTGCAAAATAAATCAGTAAACAGATTGGTTAAAAAAAAGATATTTGGATTTGTTTATGGCCTTGCCCAAAATTAAATGAGAGAATGTATTATTTCCCCACTGTACCTGTGGATGTTTATAGAAGTTTATGGAAGGTTTATAGAAGTCTTAAAGTTTATAGAAATCCATTAGACAAGACAAAATTATAAGTAGATTTAAATATCAGACCGTTTAGCTGCTTCTGAACTGTGGGGGAGTTGACTACGCCTAGAGCTGTCTACACTTTAGTCCTGACAGGTGCTTTGGAAGGAAAAGTCCATCATGGAGTGAAAATAGCAATAGGAAATTATATGCATGGACAAACTTTACTATCTAGGTACTGATAAATATTACTCCTGTACATCACCTGTGTAGGGGAAGCAACAATGGAAAAGCCAGAATGTTAAATGGGGCCACCAAGCACACTTACCTCAGAAAGCATTCCTCACCAGAAAATTTGTGGCTGTGGCGGTAGACTCAACGGTGAATGAGCAGAATGCAATGGCCAGGTTAAATTAGTACAGATAAGAACCAAAGATTTGTCATAGGCATCATGGGAAATATGTGATAAATAGTGACAAATAAACTAACTCAGTCTGATTATTTAAGACTGGCTACTGCTCACTAATCAGGATTGCCCTCATGAAGAAATGGAAATCACAGGAAGTAACTTGTGACATGTCAGAGGACTTTCCCCAGTACAGAATCCTCCAGAGCCCCTTGGCAGGCACAGATGGTGTCTACTGTTCTATTCACAATAGATAGAACTTTTCTATCTCTTCTGGAATAATCTACAAATTCTTTCAACCACGTCTCCAGCCCTCTATCCACATTTTCAGATGGCTATCTTTCCCTGGTTATTGGTCCTAAATCTGAGATTTCAATGCTAACATCTTAACACATTTTTGGTTTTGGCAAAATCCTTGTAGTTTTCTTAAAATACTGTGTTAGTCCAAGATGGAGGGACCTTTAAGAATCATCCCTCAGCTTAACAGCTCAAGGTACATGTGGGATGCCCTTACTGACAACATCTCTTTTGTAAAGCTGCTTTTCTTCAGTCACACATCCAGACCCCCTGCCAAGGGTGTGGAAATTATAGAAAACAACAACAACAACAACAAAACCAAGAAACAAAACAAGAAACAAACAAACAAAATCAAGCAAACAAAAAATTTTTCTTGCTAGGGAAACAAAAAACACCTTGGTAGGGGATTTAATATTTAGTAAGTTTTGAGTTTGTTTTGCTCGTTTATAACATATTTTATGGATTATTTTGGGAATTTCACTTAATATACCCAATCACACTCATTCCCAAGTCCTCACTGGTCTACAATCTGTCCCCACTTCTTGTGACCTTCCCCAAGAGGGATAAAAAAGGAAAGTGTGTTTGTGTGTGTGTGTGTGTGTGTGTGTGTGTGTGTGTGTTCCTATTGGCTTATGTATTCACAGGAGTGTGGTCAATTTCCCAGTGGCCTGCCCCTTATCAGTTATCTTGTTGTGGTTATTTAAAACCTAAGGAATCTATATTTACAATCACATTGTTAATTTACTGTTAACATCTTTTAGAAGAAAATGTACAATGATGTTTTTCCCATACTTTCCACTTTTGAGCATGATATTTGGATCACATGTCTATTGAAGTGTCTGCCAATGGGGATCTTAACTAGTACCATCTGAACCACAAGCTTCATCTCTATGGTAATAAGATGAAACAGTGTTTATCTTTTGACCTCAATGGTGTCTTTCTTGTTATCTCACTACTTGTTGCCCTTCTTCTTGTTGACACACATTTCTCTTGGATTTCCCATAATTATTCCCTCTGCAGACCTCTGGGCCCTCAGGGACCAGTTCGATTACATTATACACTTTCTGTTACTTATGTGCTTTGAGTCATTTTGTACTGTTGGACTACATTTCCAGGAAGTTGATGTCCCCAAATGGTGACTGTGGTATGGAAGCTTGTGGAGCCTGCAGAAGGTGCATCCTCACAGGAGAAAGTAAGTAGATAGTGGCTAATCTTGGCGTTTTTATGGCTTAGAGCCACTTTCTGTCTGCTACATGCTTGTGTTTGCACTCGAAGCATGACCAGTTGCCTCCGCTCCTGATACCAGGCCTTTTTTGCCGTGAGGATTGTATCCATCCTTAAATCATGAGCCAAAATTAGCCTATCCTCCCTCCAGATGATTTTTAGGTCTCATATTTGATCATATCAGTGACCAAAATAATATATTGGGAAAGTTTTCCAGATAATAATCTGAAGGGCCACAAATTATTTTTGGGCGGGACAGTTTTATGTCAGCTTTGTTTGACACAGCTACAGTCATCAGAGAGATGAGAGTTTCATTCAAGAAAATGCCTCTACTGATCAGTAGAGAAAATCTCTTATAAATATTATCAATAAAAAAGACGATGGCCAATGAGCTGAGGCTGGCAATAGGAGGTGGGGTAAGGAGTAAGTATATTCATATACACACACATATAATACATGTATATGTACACGTACACACACACACATATATGCATACACATATGCACACATACACATATGTATATATTCAACAAAGAAGCCTGGCTATCAATGGATAATTCTCATTTATATTACCTTTCAATTCATATTTAATTTATATTCATTCTTAATTCTTTCGTGTGTCCTTACACTACCCCATGACATAACTGGAGAACAAAACATTATGTACTTGTCTATGTTTAACAGATGGAAAGACATAGCTGTAAAATGACAGTCTATCTCAAAATGTCTGTGTCCATGTGTAATACTGCCCACTACAAGACAGGGAAAGTGTTCTAGAACCTAATGTAATAACGTCTATCGGCAAACAGTGCTTACCAACTGTTACAAAGACCAATTGCTCTAGATGACTGGTAGGCATCCCCAACCACATGAGGACTCGTAGTTTGGTTGACTGGGTTTGAGACTATTGTAGTTGCTCTGATTTTCCTCACATGCCTCGTCTCCTATCTTCTTATTTTTAGTTTTTTTCCTTAAGATATCATCATTCAATATTTTTTTTTTACTTTGATTACAGAGAGTACCCACATTTCCATATAGTGAGAGATTATTCTATACCTTTGGCATCAAATGAAACTCCAAATGTAATATAAATGTGTTCTATTTAATTTATTCTGAAATCATTATTCTGTTTTGGTACCAGCTTACAGAAAGTCATGATGTGTAATTATTTCTTCCTCCACTTCTTCCTTGATTTTTACAACAAACAATGTAAGGATGGAATTTTTTCCTTTCTCCTCAACCCTCCTCCAATATCTTACTTTATTTTTTTAAATAGAGACTATTTTATAAATACACATTTTTAAAATATTTTAAATGCATGTAGGGTTGTGGGGTCCTGTGTCTACTCAGTCATAGGGCTTGGCCTCTTGGGGAGGCAGGGCACAGAAAGTTTGATCTCATTTATCCCAGGCTGTCGCAGGGCAGGTATTGGGCCAGAAGGCAGCCCCAGTTCAAGGATGGGGAGCACAGTCTGAGGTCCTGGAGATGGGGGTTGGGGGGAGGAAGGTGGGAACTTCAGCTGGTCCTTCAGGGAGAGTTCTTGGCTTGAAGACAGCAGGCTTGAGCTTGGCTTGGTGGCTGCTGTGGCTGGGAGTACAGAGAAGACTTCTAGGAGGGATTAGAAAACTATGGAGAAGCTAGGTGAAGGCTTCTCCATTGTTTCCCGCTGTGGATCCTGATGAAAAGAGGCAGTCCATGGATTTAAGGCATTTACTGTCATGGTGAAAAGCTGATGAGTAAAACTGTACTCGACTTCTCAGGGCGGGCCTGAGGTTAAATGCCTTTTGCAGGGAATAGTGTCTGGGAAGGAAGATTTATTGGCTAGGGCTTCCAAGCCTCAGGAAAATGGAGATCTGTCTTGAGTCTATGTGACCAGAGGTCATGTCCTCTACCTGTGGAGGGTTTTGGGACATTGGCCTTACCTTACTGATGGCTACAAATCTATGGAGAGCTGCAGCTAGTGACAGAAGCCTGGTGCCCTAAAACAGGTGAAATGCCTTAGCTCAACCGGGAAAAAGGCTGCCTTTCACCATCCTACAAATACAGAATTTATTTATTTATTTTTAAATACAGAATTAGAACTCTGGTCTGGCTATCATAGTCAAAGCCCCAAACTGACTATCACAAGTTATTCTCCTGCCTCTTGTACTATCATTGACTGCTTACTTTTTTTTTTCTTAACGTCGGCCATATTGATATCCAGAGCATATTGGCTACTTTTATGGCAACGTGACACCAACTGTAATTATGTGAGAGAAGAGAACCCCAGCTGAGAAATTGCATCTGTAACTTCTGGCATGTGGGACATTTTATTAATTAATGATTTTTGAGAATTATGACTTATACCACCTCTGAGCTGCTGCCCCTGAGTTCTATAAAAAAAAGGATAAGCAAACAATCTAGTAAGCAGCACTCCTCCATGGTCTCTGCATAACTCCTGTCTCTAGATTTCTGCTCTATTTGGTTCTGGGTTTTTTACTTCAGAGAGCAGAAATTTGGAAGTATAAGCCAAATAACCCCTTTCTTACCCAAGTTGCTTTTGGGGATGGTGTTTTATCAATTTCAGTTAAATAAATAAATAAATAAATAAATAAATAAATAAATAAATAAATAAAATAAAGATCATTTGCCAGCAAACCCATTGAGATTTATTTGTTTGTTTGATTAATGTTCTGTGCTGACTGATGGAACAATACTTTGTGTCACTAATTTGAAAGTATTTCCATATTTATTGTGCAATGGTTGAAAGTATTTCCATATTTATTGTGCAATGATTGCTATAGGTTAAATGTAAAATGGCCTTCACAGGCTTGCATGTGTGAATGCTTATTCTCAGTTGGGGGGGCAGGGCTTATGCTTTGGGAGGTGGTAGATATTTTTGACAGTTGGTACTAGCTAAAGGAAGTGTGCTACTGGTGCCAAGCTTCAAGAGTTATAGCCCTTACTAATTTCTATTCCTAGTCTGTCTGCTTCTTGGTTGGCAGTGGAGACCTGAACAAGCCTTTCTACATGTTTTCCTTTTCATGGCCAGTGCGCCAACTGCCATGTCTTTCTATCCTAGGCTGGGTTATAATCCTTCATCCATGAGTTAAGGAAATAAAATCAAAGAGACAAAGAAACACCTCTTTCTTTGATTAAAGTATTTTGCCTCACTGTAAATAAAAGTAACTAACATTTGTAGACTCTGAAAGGTTAACTCTGCTAGTCCATGACAAATACAGAGGGGTCACTCTCTGCCAGCCATTGAACTGAGCACAGGGTCCCCAATGGAGGAGCTAGAGAAAGGATACAGGGTCCCCAATAGAGGAGCAAGAGAAAGGAGCTGAAGGGTTTTGCAGTGCCATAGGAGGAACAACAATATGAGTCGCCCAGTACTCTCAGAGCTTCCAGGGACAAAACCATCAATCAAAGAGTACACATGGAGTTGCTCATGGCTCCAGACACATAGCAAGTAGAGGATGGCCTTGTTGGACATCAAAGGGAGGAGAGGTCCCTGGTCCCGGGAAGACTCCATGCAGCAGTGTAGGGGAATACCAGGACAGGGAAGCAGGAGAAGGCTGATTGGAGAACAGGGGGAGGAGAGATGGGTTAAGGAATTTGGGGGGGAGAGCAGAAAATGGGAAAATATTTGAAATGTAAATAAGGAATATGTCCAATAGAAAAAGAAAAGAACAGAAAAGAAAAAAAGAAAAAAAGAAAAGAATAAAAAGAAAAATATGGTTAGCTGTGTGAAATCCTCCTCGTGTGGAATGAGATGCTCTGGGCTGCAAAGTTGGTAGCACCTAGAGAAAGTCCCGATGCGAGGCTCTACACAGCATATTGCCTGAGATCTACTTCTACCACTTGCACAATCACAAGAACTGACTTGTAATCCACAAATCTATTCACCCAATTCCCCTTTTTATATCTATAAAACAGCAACACCACCACTGCAACAATATACAGCCTTACCACAGCAGAGTGACCGTGGCCCTTCGATTAGGATTTAAAGAGCAATTTTGCCCCCTTAGTAAAACAGACTAGGCAGGCCATCTCAAGTTAAAGTAAGATTTGGACCTAAAGTGGAACTAAAAATTATAGTAAAGACATAAAATTTAATTGTAGGACAACTTTCTATAACCCATGTGATTTTCTTTTACAGTGTTGTTGTTATTATTTTTGTTTTGCTTTGCTTATTTTATTTTTGCCTGTGCTGTCTTTCTTCTGCAGGTGCCTGCCTTTCTTGTATTATCTCTGTGTTGTTCATTTCTGATCTAATAGAATAGGGTTTTTATTTTTTGTTTGTTTTGGTTTTTTGTCTCTGTTTTTGTTTTTGATTTATCTTTCCTTTCCATGAAAAGATTGAAGTTTCCTTCATAAAGATCTATCCATTGCCTCGATTTACTCACAACTGCATGGTTATTAATTTTGTTGGAATTTCAAATCGCTTATTTTGAAAATGTTTTGATGCTTCAAAGTGATACAAATAAATAATTAATTTTTGTTAATGGATCCAAATATCTGTGTAAGTTTTCAGTCCCAGTAGTTTATAGTCAGCTTGTTAAACCTCCAATCACTTTCTATAGCGAGACATAGCTATAGGGTTCTGGTCAATGACCAGATTAGGTAGAGAAAGAGAGAGACAGAGAGACAGAGAGAGAGAGACAGAGACAGAGACAGAGACAGAGACACACAGAGAGAAGAATAAAATTAAATGAACACAAAGAGCTGCAAGGTAATTAAATTTTTGGTCTCTGTTATAAATCTTAGTTCTACTTCCTTTGCAAATAATAAATAAAAACCATGTATAATCACCTACCAAGAAAAATTTGTTCTATAATTTATCAGGTTAAAAGAAATCTTATTTCTGAAATTATAGTTCCATGGAGAAGTATGTCAATTAATCCTGTCTTTTACCTTTCACAGGTAATATGAAATCACATCTGTCATTCACATGATTCAAATCATGTTGGGTTTTCTCTGAACACATTCTACCATCTCACAAAATAATATGATTTTAAGACTGTGCCAATGAGTTTGGTTTGATAGTTGAAGGGAAATTTTGTTTCTACATTTTCTTTGTGTATGGGGGGAGGGGCTATAGGGATGTACCATGTATATGGGTAGATCTCAAAAGTGTTGTATCTAGCAGCCAGGACTGAGACTTGAGGGAGGTTGTGTTGATTGGGCAGAGAACCACAGGTATTTCCCTGTCTCTGCCTCCCCAGGACTAGAATTAGATGGCCCAAATGAGTTCAACTTTTTTACTCGGGTTTTGGAAATCAAGTACTGGTCCTTATGTTTATGCAACAAGTGTCATGCTGACTGACCTCAGTCCTTCTCCTTAGATTTTTAAGTGAGATAATTGTTAAATCTTCCTAGACCTTTGTCTTTAAAAAGGTTTACATTAAACAGTAATAAGTACATTGCTGTTTAATGTCTCAGTGCTACTAAGATAAACACTTGCTTCCTGCATATTAAAACATTAATTGCTTTTTTGATTTTCTTTCTTTTTTTATTCGTTTTTTTTCCCTGAAATTAAAAAAAAAAATTGGAACACACAAAACTTATGCTCAGGCTGTTTGTTAGACTTAAATAAAATGTCACATGTGAAAGTGCCCAAGGCCATGTGTGGCACATTGGAGGTCTGCTCTAAGAAGCTCACTTGCCCTTTCCTTTTGGCTATATGTTTTTAAAAGGAGAACAGGCAAGTCGGGCAGTTCTCTTTTGTAACAACAGCTTAAAATAGCCATCAACACTGGAGTCAGCAAGTGTGTTTGGATTCCATCAAAAATGTTACTTGCAGAAAGCACACAGTGTTCTTTTGCATCGTTAATCCCCAGGCTAGACGCCTTTCCCAGAGGGGTTATTATTACTTAAATCTAAGCCAGTTTATTAGGGAACACATGGTGAACTCTTTGGCTTTCTTTCCCTTCCTTTACATGGATTGCTGCAGGTCCAGGTTTCAAACTGAAGCTTGACCTATGTTCCAACACAGGGAAATACAGGTAAACCAACTTGTCTTTAGGAAAGTTCCAGGAATTTGAAAGGACTATATGGAGGCCCTGTATCATCTGCATTTTCCACTGACTTGGTAATTGGCAAAATGATTTTCACTATCACTTTAAGACAAGCACCCTGTGTTGTCTTTTGGTATTAAGTTGTTGAAAAAGGCAACTGATGTTTCTGGGATTATAGAAGACCATTGTAACAAAGGGCAGACTGTTATATTAGTTCCCGCTCCACCATTTCTCTCTGTGTTGGAGATGACACAAAGAAAAGAAAAAGAAAAGAAGAAGATACTACACCCTGAAACTAATACTTAATAGGAAAGGAGTATACAATAAAAGATATCAAAAATCATGAAGTTTCTCACCACATTATTTTTGAAAGGAGGGAGGGAAGGAGAGAGGGAGAAAAGACAGACAGAGAGAGAGAGAGAAAGAGAGAGAGAAACAGACAGACAGACAGACAGAGACAGACAGAGACAGAGACAGACAGAGACAGAGAGACAGAGAGGCAGAGAGAGACAGAGAGACAGAGAGGGAGACCTAAGAATATATCTACAAGGTGAGATTTGTGTCTGAGAAAGGAGAAACAGGAAAGATGTGATCCAGTATGTCTTTCTTGATAGGATGTTTCTTGATCAGGATGTTACCTAAAATGCAGGGGACTTAGCTCTTTTCATGTCTTCAGGACTCCTCAAAGTGTCTCAGGTATTGCTATCGATTGTATAAGAAAACTGAGTTCTAAGACCATTCAATTAAAAGTTATAAGTTGTGGTATAATCCTCACCTAGCTGAATTGCTAGGATGTCATGTCTCCCTCCTGGGAAGCTTACTGCATTGGCTATTCCATTTCTAAGACTGTAAAAATGAGCCAGTCAAGATTAGGAACTGTGCCTGTGGGCCAGTAAAGGGATTCAAAATGGATGCTTATATATCAAGGAGAATTGGCAAAAGTGTAAATATTTATTGCAATGTAAAATGAATACAGTCTGATGCTATCAAGGGTAATTTTAATAAAAGGATGAAAACATAGTTTGACCATGTTGGTTTTTTTGTTTTTGTTTTGTTTTGTTTTGTTTTTACCATTGTGCACTGCAATGTGTTGCTTTGCTTTATTTTGTGACAGTCCAGTGAGTAGTCTAGATTGACTTGGCAGTGTGTAGCATGGTGCTAATGACTAGGAATAAAATGCAAAGTAAATATTTTGTTACCCAAAGTGATGCCGTTCCAGCATATCTGTCAGGGGCCAAGTATAGATGTTTAGAGATACATTATTTCTGTAATATAAAATATTCATTCCCTCTCTCTCATTAAGTTTTTGTTTTTAAATTCATAATAAACCAAACTTTTTACATCCTCTGTATTGAACATAGACGTTATAGATCAAGTCACTCTTTCTAGAAAATTCTACTAAATAACCAGATATGCCTTGAATATAAGTCACTCCTTTTTTCTTAACTAATTCAATTTATATTCCACTCAGTATCCCCCTCCAGGTCACCCTCCTTCCACTATCCTTCCCCCAAACTCCCTACCCTGCTCCTCTTAGCCACCTCAGTGGCTATCAAACATTTTTGAGATAGACACATCCTCTCCAACAGAAGCCAGACAGGGCTGGCCAAATAGAAGAACATATCCCACAGACAAGCAACAGCTTTTGGGACAGCCCCCACACCAATTGTTCAGGACCCACATGAAGACCAAGCAGCACATCTGCTATATATGTGCAGTGAAACCTAGGTCTGGCCTAGATCCAAAGGGGCCTGCAATCCTTCAGCCTATTTTTCCATAAGATTCACCAAGATCCATTCACTTTAGGCTGTGGATATCTGATCTGACTGAGTCAGCTGTTAGGTGGAGCCTCTCAGAAGATAACCATGCTAGACTCCTGTCTGCATGCATAGCAGAGTATCATTAAACAGTGTCACAGACTGGTGCTTGCCCATGGGATGGGTAACTAACTTAGTCTCTTATTTGTTTGGCCATTCCCTCAGTCTCTGTTCCAATACCTATCCCTGCATTTCGTGTAGACATAAATTTGGGGTTGAAACTTTTGTGGGTGTGTTAGTGTTCTTATCACTTCACAGAGGTTTCTGCCTGGGTATAGGAGGTGGCCTCTTCAGGTTCCATATTCTCAATGTTGCGAGTCAGAGCTAAGATTGCCCCCACTGATTTTTGGGTGTAACTTTAATTTTTTTTCAAAGTCTACTTTCAATGATGGTCCTTAAATTCTTTAACCTCCCTTCTAGCGCTGCCCCAGAACTAGTGGAAAAGAAAGGGGGGAGTGACCCTGTTCAGAAATGGTTCTTTGGGACAACTATGGTCTGTGCTGCCTGAAAATTGGCAGTTCTGTTCACAGGTGGGCAATAATTCAATCCACTTGTAAAAACTTCATGGATATGCCAGCAGTCCAGTTCAGTAGATTCAGGATAGCAGCAATGGTGGCAAGACCTAGCAGAGACAGACAGGCTTTAGCCTGGAGTCAGTAGGAGGGACCAGGGCCAAGAGGAACTCTGGGAAAATTTCTTGACTATGCCTCTCCCCAAAAAGCAAAATTCAGCAAAGATGTGAAAACAACAAGCATTTAGTTGTTCAAGCAAACTAACCTCAGTCCTGGTCAATGTCCCTTGAGTCTCTTTGAGAGTCCCCCCAAACATCAAGTGTCCTTCACGGGTCTTGCCTAAGTATGTGTCCTGCCTCAGCACATGTCCCTGCCTCAGCTGACACCACTCTTCTAAGTGAGATTCCAGCATCCTCACATTTGCCTTCCTTCTTGTTTAGCTTTTTTGGGTCTGTAGAGTGTAGCATGGGTATTCTGAATTTTATGGCTAATATCAACTTATAAAGGAGTATATACCATGAATATCATTTTAGGTCTGGGTTATCTCACTCAGGATTCTCAAGTTCCATCCATTTGCTTCTCACTTTCATTATGTCTTTGTTTTTTAAATATTCTGTATCCTTTCTTCAGTAGGAGGATGTTTAGGTTGTTTCCAATTTCTGGCTCTTATAAATAAAGATGCTATGAACATAGTTGTGCAAGTATCTATGTGGTTGTGCATCTTTTGGGTATATGCCCATTTGGGTTGTGGGGTAGAACTATTCCCAGTTTTCTGAGAAACCACCAAACTGATTTCCAAAATGGTTATACAATATGCACTCCCACCAGCAATGGAGCTCTACCTTTTCACTAGCACATGCTATCTGTTCAGTTTTTGATTCTAGCCATTCTGATCGTTATAGAATGAAACTTCAAACTTGATGATTTGTATTTCCATGATGACTAAGGACTTTGAATATTTCTTTAAGTTCTTCTTGTTCAGTCAAGAGTCCTCTGTTGAGAATTATCTTTTTAGCTCTTTTTTTTTTATCATTTTATTAGGTTATTTGGGTTGTTGATGAATAGCTTCTTGAGTTCTATATAAATTTTGAATGCTAGCCTTCTATCAGATGTAAGGTTGATGAAGGTCCTTTCCAAATCTATAGGCTAATGTTTTGTGCTATTGATAGTGTGCTTTCATTTACAGAAACTTTTCAGTTTCCTGAGGTGCCATATATTAATTATTGATCTTAGAACCTGAGCCATTCATGGTCTATTTAGGAAACTGCCTCCAGTACCAAAGTGTTTAGGGGTGTTTCCCACTTTCTCTTTTATTACATTTTGTGTACTCAGTTTTATATTGAAGTTCTTAATCCACTTGGACTTGACATTTTTACAAGATAGTAAATATTTGCATCTTCTACGTATCTAGGTTGACCAGCAGTATTTGTTGAAGGTGCTTTCTTTATTTCATTGTATGGATTTGTCTTCTTTATCAAAAATCAAGTGTCCATAGGTGTGTGGTTTTATTTTTGAGTTTTCAATTCAATTCCATTTATCAATATATCTGTTTCTATACCAGTACCAAGCATTTTGTATTACTATTGCTCTGTAGTATAGCTTGAGATTATGGAAGGTGACTCCTCCCAAAGTTCTTTTATTTTTCAGGATTGTTTTGGCTATCCTGGGTGTTTTGTTTTGCCATATGAAGGTGAAAACTGAGCTTTCAAGGTCTATTAATATTTTGTTAGAATTTTGATGGGGATTACATTAGGTTGTAGATGGATTTTGGTAAGATGACTATTTTCACCATGTTAACCCTACCTATTCATGAGCATGAGAAATCTTTCCATCTTCTTTTTTTTTAATATTTTTATTTTCTATATTCTTTGTTTACATTCCAAATGATTTCCCTTTTCCTGGATACCCCCTCCCCATATGTCCCATAAACCTTCTTCTCTCCATCACTTCTCCAATGACCTCCCTCCTTTTTCTCTGTCCTTATATTCCTTTCCAATGCTAGATCAAGCCTTTCCAGGATCAGGACCCTCTCCATATTTCTTCGCGGGCGTCATTTGTTATGCAATTTGTGCCTTGGGTATTCAGGGCTTCTGGGCTAATTAATATCCACTTATCAGAGATTGCATTCCATGTGTATTCTTTTGTGATTGGGTTACCTCACTTAGGATGATATTTTCCATATCAAACCATTTGCCTAAAAATTTTGTGAATTCATTGTTTCTAATTGCTGAGTAGTATTCCATTGTGTAAATATACCACATTTTCTGTATCCATTCCTCCTTTGAGGGGCATCTGGGTTCTTTCCAGCTTCTGGCTATTATAAATAAGGCTGCTATGAACATAATGGAGCATGTGTCTTTATTGCATTCTGGGGAATCCTTTGGGTATATGCCCAGGAGAGGTATAGCAGGGTCCTCTGGAAGTCTCATGTCCAGTTTTCTGAGCAACCTCCAGACTGATTTCCAAAGTGGTTGTACCATCTTATAGCCCCACCAGCAGTGGAGGAGTGTTCCTCTTTTTCCACATCCTCACCAACACCAGCTGTCTCCTGAGTTTTTGACCTTATCCATTCTGATTGGTGTAAGGTGAAATCTCAGGGTTGTTTTGATCTGCATTTCCCTAATGACTAATGATGTTGAGCACTTCTTAAGGTGCCTCTCAGCCAGGTGAATTTCTTCAGGTGAAAATTCTTTGTTTAGATCTGTACCCCATTTTTTAATAGGGTTATTTGGTTCCCTGTGGTCTAACTTCTTGAGTTCTTTGTATATATTGGATATTAGCCCTCATTTGACAAAATCCAGCATCCTTTCATGCTAAAAGTATTGGAAAGAACAGGAATTCAAGGCCCATACCTAAACATCGTTAAAGCAATATACAGCAAACCAGTAGCCAACATCAAACTAAATGGATAGAAACTTGAAGCAATCCCACTAAAATCAGGGACTAGACAAGGCTGTCCTCTCTCTCCATATCTTTTCAGATAGTACTTGAAGTTCTAGCTAGAGCAATTAGACAACATAAGGAGGTCAAGGGGATACAAATTGGAAAGGAAGAAGTCAAATTATCACTATTTGCAGATGACATGATAGTCTACTTAAGTGACCCGAAAACCTCCACCAGAGAACTCCTACAGCTGATAAACAACTTCAGCAAAGTGGCTGGTTATAAAATCAACTCAAGCAAATCAGTTGCCTTCCTATACTCAAAGGATGAGCAGGCTGAGAAAGAAGTTGGGGAAATGACACCAGTCAAAATAGCCACAAACAATATAAAGTATCTTGGTGTGACTCTAACCAAACAAGTGAAAGATTTATATGACAAGAACTTCAGGTCTCTGAAGAAGGAAATCGAAGAAGACCTCAGAAAATGGAAAAATCTGCCATGCTCGTGGATCAGCAGGATTAATATAGTTAAAATGGCCATCTTGTCAAAAGCGATCTACAGATTCAGTACAATGCCCATCAAAATCCCAACTCAGTTCTTCACAGAGTTAGAAAAAGCAATTCTCAAATTCATCTAGAATAACAAAAAACCCAGGATATCTAAAACTATTCTCAACAATAAAAGAAATTCTGGAGAAATCAGTTTCCCTGACTTCAAGCAATACTACAGAGCAATAGTGTTAAAAACTGCATGGTATTGGCACAGTGACAGACAAGTGGACCAATGGAATAGAATTGAAGTTCCAGAAATGAATCCACACACCTATGGTCACTTGACCTTCGACAAAGGAGCCAAAAACATCCAGTGGAAAAAAGATAGCCTTTTCAACAAATGGTGCTGGTTCAATTGGAGGTCAGCATGCAGAAGAATGCTAATTGATCCATTCTTATCTCCATGTACTAAACTTCACTCCAAGTGGATCAAGGACCTCCATGTAAAACCAGACACACTGAAACTAATAGAAAAGAAACTGGGGAAGACCCTTGAGGACATGGGCACAGGGGAAAAATTTCTGAACAGATCACCAATAGCTTATGCTCTAAGATCAAGAATTGACAAATGGGACCTCATAAAATTACAAAGTTTCTATAAGGCAAAGGACACTGTTAAAAAGACAAAATGGCAACCATCAAATTGGGAAAGGATATTCATCTTTCCATCTTCTAATATCTTCTTTAATTTCATTCTTCCGAGAAATACAGATCTTTCACTTCCTTGATTAGAGTTACAGTAAGGTATTTTATATTATTCTTGGCTATTAAAAGGGGCATTGTTTCTCTAATTTTCTTCTTGGCCCATTTATCATTACTATACGGGAGCACTACTAAGTTCCTTAAATTAAATTTTTATCCAACCCTTTGGCTGAAGGTGTTTATCAGCTGTAGAAGTTCTCTGGTCACTTTTATATACTATTATATCTCTGCAAATACAGAGTCTTTGTCTTCCTCCTTTCCAATTTGTATCCTCTTGATCTCCTTTAGTCGTCTTATTGCCATGGCTAGAAATGAAAGTACTATATTGAATAAATAGAGTGAGTGTGTGTGCAGCCTTGTCTTGTCCCTGATTTTAGTGAACTTACCTTCAGTTTCTCTGAGTTTAATTTGATGTTGGCTATTTTATTGCTATCTATTGCTTTGATTATGTTTAGGTATGTTCCTTTTATCCCTGATATATATAATACTTTTAATATGAGGGAGAGTTGAATGTTGTCAAATTCTTGTTCACAGATGATCAGGCAATTTTTTTCTTTTGGTTTTTTTATATGGTGGATTATGTTGATGGGTTTTCATATATTGAAACATTCCTGCATCCCTAGGTGAAGCCTACTTGATCATGGTATATGATGTTTTGGCTGAAGACATTTAGTCTTCCCAGGAATTCTAGTGATAACAATAGCCTTTAAAAAATCTACAATGCTCAATACTCTAGATTGCCTGAAGGAACAACACAGTGATGGTGATGGACAAAGAGACTAATGCTGAAAATACCTACTTATAAAATATTTATACAAGATTAGTAGGCTTGGAAATAATAGATCTTAGATTCAAGTACACACATGACTGAAAGCAGAGCCCAAGACCACAACTACTATTGAA
Organism: Apodemus sylvaticus; assembly: GCF_947179515.1. Taxonomy (NCBI): domain Eukaryota; kingdom Metazoa; phylum Chordata; class Mammalia; order Rodentia; family Muridae; genus Apodemus; species Apodemus sylvaticus. The sequence goes on from NC_067492.1 coordinate 31,550,168, forward strand.
ATATAGATACATTTAGCAAGTTATTCTGTGTACATGTTATGTAAGTACTGAAGAGAACCGGCATTGCATGGAGATCTCTGACTACTAGGCAAGGCATTGAATGCAAATGATAGTTGCTTGGGATCAGTGGATGAGTGCACAAAATGTGTAATAGAAAGGAAGTAAAAAAATATTCTTGCTGTATCTTTTTAAGCCAGTATTAATTTGATACTTGTGACTGCGATTTTCATAGATATATACCAGTTATATTATCCCCAAGATCTCATACATTGACCACTATGGTAATATCAAGAGCTTCACATGCTGTCCTCAATTGAAATTTTGACCAAATTTTGTAAATTTATTAGGAAAGCTCTAGAGTAAATTGTAAGCCACATTGCTGATCTTCCATTTAGTGTCACAGTGAGAATCTAATACAGGCAGTATGAGAGGGATGTAAAGAAAAAGGACCCTTTCTAAAGAAGAACACTCTTTATTTGTGCCTGATTGATCTTTGCCTGGATTGAAACAGGGATGATTTGATATACTTGATAAAAAGCCTTACACTTGATAAAATAAGTCTTAATTTGAATCTTTCTTTCATGCATTGAGTACAGGCTCAATTTGAAAAAAATGAGACTTTTCCAAATATTTTCTGTAGCCAATAAATATTATTCTCTCTCTCTCTCTCTCTCTCTCTCTCTCTCTCTCTCTCTCTCTCTCTCTCTCTCTCTCTCTCTCTCTCTCTCTCTCTCAGAGTACCCTACCTCCCACTCCTGCCATTAGTTCTATGTGAGTCCACATTGAATGACTGTATAGCCATCCCACTTCTCTCAAGAATCATGGCTTTTCCTAACAACCTTAACACTGCCCTGAATCATTTTTACCTTGACCTTGAAAATGTAAGAGCTATATGTTCACACTACCTTTAAAATTAGTCAGTAAAGCAAAATGTGATTTCTTTTACTAGGCATAATGTGGTCCTTTAAACAACTACATCCTATCTATATACTCCACACTTAGATTTCATGGCATTAAATTTTTATGAGTTCAATTTTCATCAGTTTCCTAAATCTGCGTGGCAATTTCTGTAATGGTATATGTGCTTCACAAACAACAACTGAATATGCATACTGCTGTTTAATTAGAAAAAATCAGAAGTTAAATTTTCTCTGATCTTTTTTAAAAACAATTTTTCATAAGACGGCATAATTTTTAGAAATTTGTTGAGCCTGGTGCTTTTCTTTTGATGCTACATTTAGAGCAAATGATTAAAATAACTCAGTGCCACATGACTTAGAATATATTTCTGGAAATTAGCTAAAATTATAATACACTTATACCTGTGGCTTATAAAACTAGCAAATTATGCTCAGTCAGTGTTGGGTACTGAAAATTACTGATAAGAGTAATCTGCATTGGTGACCTCAGCTTATTCACAAACATTTCTCAATTTAGTAATTCTAGTTTATTCTATTTTGGGCACTATAATTACAAAATACAGCATTGTCTTTTCATTTTGTGTTTGTTGTTTTTCCTTGGAAGATACTTCTCTTTCAGAAGAAATTTTGTACACAGCCTTGTGAAACAAGCTGTGATGACAGTGACTCCAGTTTGCTGTTGGTTAATGTGCAAAGAGGAAAAGAAGAAATTGAAAGAAATTATAAAGAAGTGTCTCATTGAACTCGAAATGGCTTTATACTTGCTTGTTCAGCCTAGTGTGATCTTGAACTTCTGATTCTTCTGTTTCCACCTCCCTCATGCTGGGATTATCAGCTTAAACCACTACACTCAATCCTTGGTGTGCTGAAGATGGATCTTTTCTGTATCCTTGGCAGGCATTCCAGCAAACTCTATATGTTCATAGTCACAGAATACTCAAGCAAGAAGCTGATTTGGTTTTCCTTGTCCTCTTTGTAGGCTTCCAGAACCTGTTCCACACATTCTTGGAACGCAGTGCCAAGGAGAAAAACTGTTCAAGGCTAGATAGATTTCCAGACTTCAGGGATTCCATTGCTATAGAAAGAGATACTCTTGAGAAACTAAAGTAAATATGTCATACAGTTTCATCAAATTAAGTGTATACATACACATGTACATATACATATACATACGTATATGTATATATATTTATCCTTTATGACAAAATTATCCATGAGTATTTCTAGTATAGGTATATCAAGATGTCTCAACAGATAAGTAGCGTGCAGCTCAATCTGGTGGCCTTAAGAAATAAATAAAAAACCACAAAAAAGTTGAAAAACAACAAAAGAACCTGACGCTTAAAATTATACTCATCTCCACATATACACCATGACATTTATATTTCCCACATCATCAATCTTCTGGTTCTGAAATGCACACACACACACACACACACACACACACACACACACACACACACGCAAGCATGTAAACTCCTGCACACACGCTCACTCACAATGATAATGTTTTTTTTTTTAATTCGATATATTCTTAATTACATTTCAAATGATTTCTCATTTTCTGGGTCCCCACTCCCTGCAAGTCCCATAAACCCACTTCCCTCCCCCCCTGTTTCTCCGTCTACTCCTTCCCACTTCTCTGTTCTGGTATTCCCCTATACTGTTGCACTGAGTCTTTCCAGAACCAGGGGCCACTCCTCTGTTCTTTTTGGGCATCATTTAATATGTGGATTATGTCTTGGGTATTCCCAGTTTCTAGGCTAATATCCACTTATCAGTGAGTGCATACCATGATTGATCTTTTAAGACTGGGTTACCTCACTTAGTATGATGTTCTCCAGCTCCATCCTATTGTCTAAGAATTTCATGAATTCATTGTTTCCAATGGCTGAATAATACTCCATTGTGTAAATATACCACATTTTTTTGTATCCATTCCTCCATTGAGGGACACCTGGGTTCTTTCCAGCTTCTGGCTACTACAGATAGGGCTGCTATGAACATAGTAGAGCATGTGTCCTTATTGCATGCCGGGGATTCCTCTGGGTATATGCCCAGGAGGTGTATAGCATGGTCCTCCAGAATTGTCATGCCCAGTTTTCTGAGGAACCACCAGACTGATTTCCAAAGTGGTTGCACCATCTTACAATCCCACCAGCGGTGGAGGAGTGTTCCTCTTTCTCCACAACCTCGCCAGCACCTGCTGTCTCCTGAGTTTTTTACCTTAGCCCTTCTGACTTGTGTGAGGTAAAATCTCAGGGTTGTTTTGATTTGCATTTACCTAATGATTAATGATGTTGAACATTTCTTTAGGTGTTTCTCAGCCCTCTGAAGTTCTTCATGTAAAAATTCTTTGTTTAGCCCCATACCCCACTTTTAAATGGGGTTATTTGGTTCTCTGGGTTATACCTTCTTGAGTTCTTTGTATATATTAGATATTAGCCCTCTGTCAAATTTAGGGTTGGTGAAGATCCTTTCCTAATCTGTTGGTTGGCATTTTGTCTTTTTGATAATGTCCTTTGCCTTACAGAAACTTTGTAGTTTTATGAGGTCCCATTTGTCAATTCTTGATCTTAGAGCATAAGAAATTGGTGTTCTATTCAGGAACTTTTCCCCTGTGCCCATGTCCTCAAGGGTCTTCCCCACTTTCTTTTCTATTAGTTTCAGTGTGTCAGGTTTTATGTGGAGGTCCTTGATCCATTTGGAGTTGAGCTTAGTACAAGGAGATAAGAATGGATCGATTCGCATTCTTCTGCATGCTGACCTCCAACTGAAGCAGCACCATTTGTTGAAGACTATCTTTTTTTCCACTGGATGTTTTCAGCTCCTTTGTCGAAGATCAAGTGACCATAGGTGTGTGGGTTCATTTCTGGGTCTTCAATCCTATCCCATTGATCCGCTTACCTGACATTGTACCAATACCATGCAGTTTTTATCACTATTGCTCTATAATAAAGTTTGAGGTCTGGGATACTGAATCCCCCTGAAATTGAGAAATGTACACATAATCATGATACCAGCTTTCTGGAATGAGAGGACTTATTTTTGTTTAGACAGAAAAGAAAGAGAAAATGAAAAAAAAAAGAATGATGGCTGCTCTTGTACAAGTTTTAATTCTCCTTGTTTTGCAGTGTTTTCAGAGAATAGGCCTTCCTTCAGGCACCTGTCTAGACAAAGCTTGGGTCTAATTTAAAGGCAATCTACTCTATGTCTCCTAGTAGATTAGTATCCAGGAAAGTGTGACTAGGAACTAAATAACAATGAACATTTCTTTCAAAGTAGTGCCTTCAACTATCTATAAGATTTGTATGAATCTTGACCTAGCCCTTGCCCTCTGTGTATAGGAAAATATTTTCTATAGTATTTATAAAAATAAACAACTAATTTTTCATTTTAAAAACAAACAAACAAAAGTTAGGCAAGATATGAGGCTAAGAGCACCAAGACCTTGTGAGTGTGATTATTTAACTCCCTATATCTACCATGAACATCAAGAATTAAATGTTTCATGTCAACTAAAGTAAGACTTTGCCTAAATGGAGAAAGCAAATAAAAGAGGGCAATAATACCTGGTTTCCTTTGAGTAAACTCTAATTACTTGTGGACTTTCTTGAAGGTATTTTTTTCCTTGTATTATTGTTTTTCTTTTTGTATTCTTGAATTTATTTTCTTTCATTGAAAATGGATTACTTTCTTACATAATATATATTGATCATAGTTTCAACTCCTTCTACTCCTCAGTTCTCCTCCCCCTTCTCTACCAACAGGGTCCACTCCCTTCTGTCAAAGAATATAGTATAATAAAATGAAGCAAAAACTATCACACTAAAGGTAGACATAGCAATACAACAGGAGGAAAGGGGTTCTAGGAGCAGGCAAAAGAGTCAGAGACCCACTTGTTCTGACAATCAGAAGTAGCCCTTTGAATTCCAGAACAGGGAAGTGGGAAGGGGTGGATGGAAGAACAGGGGGACTGAAGAAGGCTTATGGGACTTGAGGGGAGTGGGGACCCAGAAAAGGGGAAATCATTTGAAATGTAAATAAAAATATATCAATTAAAAAAAGGAGTAGCCCTTTTCTCTTTATCTAATCTCTCTGGATCTACAAAGTGTAGGCTAGTTATTTTCTACTTAATGGACAGTATTCCCTTAAATTAGACACATATTATATTTATCTTTCTGTGTCTGGGTAACCTCATTAAGGATGTTTTTTTCCTACTTCTATACATTTACCTGCAAAATTCATGATGTTATTGTTTTTAAAAGAATTGAGTATTTAAACAAATACTCTATTGTTTAAATGTTCCACAGTTTCTTTACAGATTCTTTGGTTGAGAGAGATCTAGGTTGTTTCCACTTTCTGGATATTATAAATAAAGCTGCAATGAACATAATAGAGCAAGTATACTTACAGTAGAATGGAGCATTCCTTGAGTTATATGCCTAAGAATGGAACAGTTATGTCTTGATGTAGATTGTTTCCCAGTTTCCTGAGGAAGAACCATATTGGTTTAATATTGGCTGTACATGTTTGCACTCCCACCAGAGATGAATGTGTATTCATTCCTCTTGCTTCAAATCCTTGTCAGTAGAAACTGTCATTTGTGTTTTGACCTTAGCCATTCTGACAGATATTTGGATGAAATCTCAAAGCTGTCTGAATTTCCATTTGTCTAATGGCTAATGATGTGGAACATGCCCTAAGTGTTTCTCGGCCATTTGTGATTCATTTTTATAAATTCTCTGTTTAGATCTGTACCTCATTTATTCCCATTTTTATTGATATATTTTTATATACATTTCAAATGATTTCCCTTTTTCTGCGTCCCCACTCCCCGCAAGTCCCATAAGCCCTCTTCCGTCCCCCTGTTCTTCCATCCACCCCTTCCCATTTCCCTGTTCTGGAATTCCCCTATACTCTTGCACTGAGTCTTTCCAGAACCAGGGGCCACTACTCCATTCTTTTTGGACATCATTTAATTTGTGGATTATGTACTGGGTATTCAAAGTTTCTAGGATAATATCCACTTATTAGTGAGTGCATACCATGATTGATCTTTTGAGACTGGGTTACCTCACTTAGTATGATGTTCTCCAACTCTATCCATTTGTCTAAGAATTTCATGAATTCATTGTTTCTAATGGCTGAATAGTACACCATTGTGTAAATATACCACATTTTTTGTATCCATTCCTCAGTTGAAGGACACCTAGGTTCTTTCCAGCTTCTGGCTACTACAAATAGGGCTGCTATGAACATAGTGGAGCATGTGTCCTTATTGCATGCTGAAGAATCCTCTGGATATATGCACAGGAGTGATATAACAGGGTCCTCAGGAAGTGACATGCCCAGTTTTCTGAGGAACTGCCATACTGATTTCTTGCAATCCCACCAGCAGTGGAGGAGTGTTCCTCTTTCTCCACTTCCTTGCCAACACCTGCTGTCTCCTGAGTTTTTGACCTTAGCCATTCTGACTTGTGTGAGGTGAAATCTCAGGGTTGTTTTGATTTTCATTTCCCTAATGATTAATGATGTTGAACATTTCTTAAGGTGTTTCTCAGCTCTCCGAATTTCTTCATGTGAAAATTCTTTGTTTAGCTCCGTACCCCACTTTTTAATGGGGTTATTTGGTTCTCTTGGTTCTACTTTCTTGAGTTCTTTGTATATATTAGATATTAGCCCTATGTGTGATTTAGGGTTGGTGAAGATCCTTTCCCAATCTGTTGGTTGACATTTTGTCCTTTTGACTGAGTCCTTTGCCTTACAGAAACTTTGTAGTTTTATGAGGTCCCATTTGTCAATACTTGATCTTAGAGCATAAACTATTGGTGTTCTATTCAGGAACTTTTTCCCTGTGCCCGTGTCCTCCAGGGTCTTCCCCAGTTTCTTTTCGATTAGTTTCAGTGTGTCAGGTTTTATGTAGAGGCCCTTGATCTATTTGGAGTTGAGCTTGGTACAAGGAGATAAGAATGGATCGATTCGCATTCTTCTACATGCTGACCTCCAATTGATCCAGCACCATTTGTTGAAAAGACTATTTTTTCCACTGGATGCTTTCAGCTCCTTTGTTGAAGACCAAGTGCCCATAGGTGTGTTTGTTCATTTCTGGGTCTTCAATCCTATCCCATTGATCCGCTTGCCTGATATTGTACCAATACCATGCAGTTTTTATCACTATTGCTCTGTAGTAGAGTTTAAAGTCTGGGATACTGAATCCCCCTGAAGTTGTTTTACTGTTGAGAATAGTTTTAGCTATCCTGGGTTTTTTGTTATTCCAGATGAATTTGAGAATTGCTCTTTCTAGCTCTATGAAGAACTGGGTGGGATTTTTATGGGGATAGCATTGAATCTGTAGATTGCCTTTGGCAAGATGGCCATTTTAACTATATTATTCCTGCCAATCCATGAGCATGGAAGATTTTTCTAGTTTCTGAAGTCTTCTTCGATTTCCTTCTTCAGAAATCTGAAGTTCTTGTCATATAGGTCTTTCTCTTGTTTGGTTAGAGTCACCCCAAGATACTTTATGCTGTTTGTAGCTATTGTGAAGGGAGTCATTTCCCTAATTTCTTTCCCAGTCTGCTTATCCTTTGAATATACAAAGGCTACTGATTTGCTTGTGTTGATTTTGTAGCCATCCACTTTGCTGAAGTTGTTTATCAGCTGTAGGAGTTCTCTAGTAGAGTTTTTGGGGTCACTTAAGTATATGATCATATCATCTGCAAATAGTGATAGTTTGACTTCTTCCTTTCCAATTTGTATCCGTTTGACTTCCTTATGTTGTCTAATTGCTCTAGCTAGGACTTCAAAAACTATATTGAAAAGATACGGAGAGAGGGGGCAGCCTTGTCTAGTCCCTGATTTTAGTGGGATTGCTTCAAGTTTCTCTCCATTTAGTTTGATATTGGCTACCGGTTTGCTATATAATGCTTTTACTATGTTTAGATATGGGCCTTGGATTCCGGTCCTTTCAAAGACTTTTCCATGAAAGGACGCTGAATTTTGTCAAATGCTTTTTCAGCATCTAATGAAATGATCATGTGGCTTTTTTCTTTGAGTTTGTTTATGTAGTGGATAGCATTTATGGATTTCCTTATATTGAACCATCCCTGCATCCCTGGGATGAAGCCTACTTGATCATGGTGGATGATGGGTGTGATGTGTTCTTGGATTCCTTGGGCAAGAATTTTATTTAGCATTTTTGCATTGATATTCATAAGGGAAATTGGCCTGAAATTCTCTTTCTTAGTTGGATATTTGTGTGGTTTTGGTATCAGCTTAATAGTGGCTTCGGAGTAGGAGTTGGGTAGTGTTCCTTCTGTTTCTATTTGGTGGAAAGTTTGAAGAGTATTGGTGTTAAGTGTTCTTTGAAGGTCTGATAGAATTCTGTGCTGAAGCCATATGGTCCTGTGCTTTTTTTGGTCAGAAGGCTATCGATGACCACTTCTATTTATTTTGAGGTTATGGGTCTGTTTAGATGGTCTATTTGATCCTGGTTTAATTTTGGTAATTGGTATCTGTCTAAGAAAATGTCCATTTCCTCAAGATTCTCCAGTTGTGTTGAGTACAGGTTTTTGTAGTAGGATCTGATGATTTTTTTAATTTCCTCGGTTTCTGTTGTAATATCTCCGTTTTCATTTCTAATTTTATTAATTTGGATACTTTCTCTGTGCCCTTTGGTTAGTCTGGCTAAGGGTTTATCTATCTTGTTGATTTTTTCAAAGAACCAGCTTTTTGGTCTTGTTGATTCTTTGTATGGTTCTCTTGGTTTCTACTTGATTGATTTCAGCCCTGAGTTTTATGATTTCCTGTCTTCTCCTCCTCCTGGGTGAATTAGCTTCTTCTTGTTCCAGGGCTTTCAGTTGTTCCGTTAATCTTCTAGTGTATACTCTCTCGAATTTCTTTATTGGAGGCACTCAAAGCTATGAGTTTTCCTCTTAGCACTGCTTTCATTGTGTCCCATAGATTTGCGTATGTTGTGCCTTCATTTTCATTAAATTCTAAGAAATCTTTGATTTCTTTCTTTATTTCTTCCTTGACCAAGAGAAGAGTATTGAGTAGAGTATTGTTCAGTTTCCATGTGTATGTGGGCTTTCTGTTGTTTTTACTGTTACTAAAGACCACTTTTACTCCATAGTGATCTGATAGGAGGCACGGCATTATTATAATTTCTTATATTTGTTGAGGTCTGTCTTGTGACCAACTATATCATCTATTTTGGAGAAGGTACCATGAGGTGCTGAGAAAAAGGTATATCCTTTTGCTCTGGGATGAAAAGTGTTATATATATATCTGTTAACTCCAATTGGTTCAAAGCTTCAATTGGTTTCACTGTCTCCCTGTTTAGTTTCTGTTTTCCTGATCGGTCCATTGGTGAGAGTGGAGTGTTGAAGTCACCCACAATTATTGTGTTAGGTGCATTGTGTACTTTGAGCTTTAGTAAAGTTTCTTTTATGAATGAGGGCGCCCTTGTGTTTGGGGCATATATGTTCAGGATTGAGAGTTCTTCTTGTTGGATTTTTCCTTTGACCAGCAAGTAGTGACCTTCCATGTCTCTTTTGATGGCTTTATGTTGGAAGTCAATTTTATCTGAAATTAGAATGGCAACTGCGGCTTGTTTCCTGGGACCATTTGCTTGTAGAATTGTCTTCCAGCCTTTTACTCTAAGGTAGTTTTTGTCTTTGACACTGAGGTGTGTTTCCTGTATGCAGCACAATATAGGGTCCTGCTTATGTAACCAGTCTGTTAGTCTATGTCTTTTTATGGGGAATTGAGTCCATTGATGTTTAGAGATATCATGGAGTAGTAGTTATTGCTTCCTATCATTTTTGATTTTAATTTTATATGTGTGTGTGTTTATCTTCTTTGGGTTTGATGAAAGAAGCTTAATATCCTGCTCTTTCCTGGGTATAGTTTCCCTCGTTGAAATGGTGTTTTCCCCCTATTATCCTTTGTAGGGCTGGGTTTGTAAAAAGATATTGTGTAAATTTGGTTTTGTCATGGAATAACTTGCTTTCTCCATCTATAGCAATTGAGAGTTTCGCTGGGTATAGTAGTCTCGGCTGGCATTTGTGTTCTCTTAGAGTCTGCATGAGCTCTGCCCAGGATCTTCTAGCTTTCATGGTCTCTGGTGAGAAATCTGGTGTAATTCTGATAGGTCTTCCTTTATATGTTACTTGCCCTTTTTCTCTTACTGCCCTAAGTATTCTTTCTTTGTTTAGTTCATTTGGGGTTTTGATTATTATGGGACAGGAGGTATTTCTGTTCTGGTCCAGTCTGTTTGGAGTTCTGTAGGCTTCTGGTATATTCATGGCAATCTCTCTCTTTAGGCTAGGGAAGTATTCTTCCATAATTTTGTTGAAGATATTTGCTGGCCCTTTAAGTTGTAAATCTTCACTCTCATCAATGCCTATAATCCTTAGATTTGGCTTTCTCATTATGTCCTGGATTTCGTGGATATTTTGGGTTACAAGCTTTTTGCATTTTGCATTTTCTTTAACTGTTTAGTCCATGGTTTCTATGGTATCTTCGGCATCTGAGATTCTTTCTTCTATCTCTTGTATTCTGTTGTTGATATTTGCCTGTACCTCATTTTTAATTAGATTACTATTATTTTTTAAATCAAGGTCTTCTGGAAGAGCAGTCAGTGTTCCTAACTGTTCAACTCTCTCTCTATGTCTCCTGTAGTTTTGGTTTTGTTTGTTTGATTATTTGATTGATTGGTTGTTGTTTTTTTCTATTTTATTTTATTTTATTTTTATTTTTTTAATATTTTTATTTTCTATATTCTTTGTTTACATTCCAAATGATTTCCCCTTTCCTGTATACCCCCTCCCCATATGTCCCATAAATCTTCTTCTCTCCTTCCCTTCTCCAAACACCTCCCTCCTTTTTCTCTGCCCTTATATTCCCTTCCAATGCTAGATCAATCCTTTCCAGGATCAGGACTCTCTCCATATTTCTTCATGGGCGTCATTTGTTTTTGGTGCCTTGGGTATTCAGGGCTTCGGGGCTAATTAATATCCACTTATCAGAGATTGCATTCCATGTGTATTCTTTTGTGAATGGGTTACCTCACTTAGGATGATATTTTCCAGATCAAACCATTTGCCTAAAAATTTTTTGAATTCATTGTTTCTAATTGCTGAGTAGTATTCTATTGTGTAAATATACCACATTTTCTGTATCCATTCCTTCTTTGAGGGCCATCTGGGTTCGTTCCAGCTTCTGGCTATTATAAATAAGGCTGCTATGAACATAATGGAGCATGTGTCTTTATTGCATGCCGGGGAATCCTTTGGTATATGCCCAGGAGAGGTATAGCAGGGTCCTCCGGAAGTCTCATGTCCAGTTTTCTGAGGAACCACCGGACTGATTTCCAAAGTGGTTGCACCATCTTACAGCCCCACCAGCAGTGGAGGAGTGTTCCTCTTTCTCCACATCTTCGCCAACACTTGCTGTCTCCTGAGGTTTTGACCTTATCCATTCTGACTGGTGTAAGGTGAAATCTCAGGGTTGTTTTGATCTGCATTTCCCTAATGACTAATGATGTTGAGCACTTCTTAAGGTGCCTCTCGGCCATCCGAATTTCTTCAGGTGCAAATTCTTTGTTTAGATCTGTACCCCATTTTTTAATAGGATTATTTGGTTCCCTGGGGTCTAACTTCTTGAGTTCTTTGTATATATTGGATATTAGCCCTCTATCAGATGTGGGGTTGGTGAATATCCTTTCCCAATTTGAGGGTTGCCATTTTGTCCTTTTCACATTGTCTTTGCCTTACAGAAACTTTGTAATTTTATGAGGTCCCATTTGTCAATTCTTGATCTTAGAGCTATTGGTGATCTGTTCAGGAACTTTTCCCCTGTGCCCATGTCCTCAAGGGTCTGCTCCAGTTTCTTTTCTCTTAGTTTCAGTGTGTCTGGTTTTACATGGAGGTCCTTGATCCACATGGAGTGAAGTTTAGTACATGGAGATAAGAATGGATCAATTAGCATTCTTCTGCATGCTGACCTCCAATTGAACCAGCACCATTTGTTGAAAAGGCTATCTTTTTCCACTGGATGTTTTTGGCTCCTTTGTCGAAGATCAAGTGACCATAGGTGTGTGGATTCATTTCTGGATCTTCAATTCTATTCCATTGGTCCATTTGTCTGTCACTGTGCCAATACCATGCAGTTTTTAACACTATTGCTCTGTAGTATTGCTTGAAGTCAGGGAAACTGATTCCTCCAGAATTTCTTTTATTGTTGAGAATAGTTTTAGCTATCCTGGGTTTTTTGTTATTCCAGATGAATTTGAGAATTGCTTTTTCTAACTCTGTGAAGAACTGAGTTGGGATTTTGATGGGGATTGCATTGAATCTGTAGATCGCTTTTGGCAAGATGGCCATTTTAACTATATTAATCCTGCTGATCCACAAGCATGGCTGATTTTTCCATTTTCTGAGGTCTTCTTCGACTTCCTTCTTCAGAGACCTGAAGTTCTTGTCATATAGATCTTTCACTTGTTTGGTTAGAGTCACACCAAGATACTTTATATTGTTTGTGGCTATTTTGACTGGTGTCATTTCCCCAACTTCTTTCTCAGCCTGCTTATCCTTTGAGTATAGGAAGGCAACTGATTTGCTTGAGTTGATTTTATAACCAGCCACTTTGCTGAAGTTGTTTATCAGCTGTAGGAGTTCTCTGGGGGAGGTTTTCGGGTCACTTAAGTAGACTATCATGTCATCTGCAAATAGTGATAATTTGACTTCTTCCTTTCCAATTTGTATCTCCTTGACCTCCTTATGTTGTCTAATTGCTCTAGCTAGAACTTCAGGTACTATATTGAAAAGATATGGAGAGAGAGGACAGCCTTGTCTAGTCCCTGATTTTAGTGGGATTGCTTCAAGTTTCTCTCCATTAAGTTTGATGTTGGCTACCGGTTTGTTTTATATTGCTTTAATGATGTTTAGCTATGGGCCTTGAATTCCTGTTCTTTCCAATACTTTTAGCATGAAAGGATGCTGGATTTTGTCAAATGCTTTTTCTGCATCTAATGATATGATCATATGGTATTTTCTTTGAGTTTGCTTTTGTAGTGGATAGCATTGATGTATTTCCTTATATTGAACCATCCCTGCATCCCTGGGATGAAGCCGACTTGATCATGATGGATGATCGTTTTGATGTGTTCTTGGATTCGGTTGGCAAGAATTTTATTAAGTATTTTTGCATCAATATTCAGAAGAGATATTGGCCTGAAATTCTCTTTCTTTGTCCGATCTTTGTGTGCTTTTGGTATCAGCGTAATTGTGGCTTCATAGAACGAGTTGGGTAGAATTCCTTCTGTTTCTATTTTGTGGAATAGTTTGAAGAGTATTGGTGTTAGGTCTTCTATGAAGGTCTGGTAGAACTCTGCACTGAATCCATCTGGTCCCGTGCTTTTTTGGTTGGGAGACTTTCTATGACCCTTTTTATTTCTTCAGGTGTTATGGGACTGTTTAATTGATCTATTTGATCCTGATTTAATTTTGGTGTCTGATATCTGTCTAGGAAACTGTCCATTTCCTCCAGATTCTCCAGTTGTGTTGAGTATAGACTTTTGTAGTAGGATCTAATGATTTTTTGAATTTCCTCAGTTTCTGTTGTTATATCTCCCTTTTCATTCTAAGTTTGTTAATCTGGATACTGTCTCTGTGCCCTTTGGTTTGTCTGGCTAAGGGTTTATCTATCTTGTTGATTTTCTCAAAGATCCAGCTCCTGGTTTTGTTGATTCTTTGTATGGTTCTCTTTGTTTCTACTTGATTGATTTCAGCCCTGATTTTGATGATTTCCTGCTGGATGAAATACTCCTCCTGGGTGAAATAGCTTCTTTTTGTTCCAGGGCTTTCAGGTGTGTCATTAAGCTGTTAGTGTATGCTCTCTCCATTTTCTTTTTGGAGGCACTCAAGGCCATGAGTTTTCCTCTTAGCACTGCTTTCATTGTGTCCCATAGATTTGTGTATGTTGTGTCTTCGTTTTCATTATGTTATAAAAAGTCTTTAATTTCTTTCTTTATTTCATCCTTGACCAAGGTATCATTGAGTAGAATATTGTACAGTTTCCACATGTATGTGGGTTTTCTGTTGTTTTTTTGCTATTGAATACCACTTTTACTCCATAGTGATCTGATAGGAGGCATGGGATTAGTTCAATCTTCTTATATTTGTTGAGGTCTGTCTTGTGACCAATTATATGGTCGATTTTGGAGAAGGTGCTATGAGGTGCTGAGAAAAAGGTATATTCTTTTACTTTGGGATGAAAAGTTCTGCTGACCATTCTCCTTCCAAAACACATAGCCTTTCTCAGATTCCTTGTAACAAATGGTCTATTGAAAACTTACAGAGTTTTCAAAATATTCATGAATCCTGCTGGTTTTATGATCTGCCGATGTAGGGGGGAATCTTCAGGACATCTCCAACTTGAAAGGATGTTAGCCTTATCATTCAGAATATCTCACTCTGTGAGGGAGATGTTCACTGAAAGTTGGTAAGGCCTGTTTCTGCTTGCTGCCTTGTTCTTTCGCTGAAACTACCTTCTTACTCAGCTTCAGAATTTAGACATCATTTACATTTGTAAGCTTCACTGCCTTTTCATCTAACGTTTTCAATAATTCAACTTGTACTTTCTCTAAGAACTTCCATTAAAATTCTTTCTATTTAAGTTATCTCACAATATATTCTTTTGTATTGCGGAAAGTTCAGTTTAATTTTAGACATTGTTTTATATGTGGGAGAAATGGATGGAAAGATTTAGTATTCCACATGTCCAGGGAGTCTATGAAGTCCAGAAGCCATTTGTTCTTTACTTTCAGCAATTGTACTCTCTAAAACACATGCAAAACTTCTGTCTATGTCAATTTAATTATTGTTACTTCTCTTGCAACTTAAAAAATGTCTTCTTTTCTAATTGAAAGAGCTGTGAACTAAGAGATGCTCATTAATAAAATACTTCCATTTATGTTAATCCAAAGACTTGTGAAGGAGAAAAATGAAATGCACTTCAAAATTTCTTTTGACTTTATGATATATTTATGTATAAAATAGAAAACTCAATGTATTTGACTACCATTAGCTATTCAGAAAAGTTAATGTTTTTTAGAAAGCTCTATGCATTGATTGTCAGAACTAGTGATGGTCATGCTCGTATTTAATTTGTATATTTTCTTACGTATTATAGATATTAAGTCCTTGTCTAAAGAGAAGTTGGCAAAGTATCTTTTCATTCTATAGCTGCCCCTAAGATCCCGTAATAGTGTCTTCTGCTATGTAAATTGTTTTAATTATCTTGATGTAATCCTATTAGTCATCTCTTGGGACCATTTCACATGCTACCCAGGGCTTATTCACATGGTACTTAACTATATCTTCATCTTGAAGCATGTCTCTGAATCTTGTCAGATCAGTCAGCCCCCAGGAAAATGCAAAGTAAAAGTATTATATGACTCTACTTTACTCTCTCCAGAATGACCATCATTAAGAGAAAGAATTGTGACAGTTATTGGCTAGGTTGTAAAGAAAAATAAACTTACTCGTAGCTGGAAAAAGTGCAAATTGGTGTAGACACTAGATATTAGTGTAGCGTCTTCTTAGAAAAACTGAAAATAACTATCAAATGTCACAGCTTCCTCCAAATGATTACACAGAGACATTTATAAATCCATGCATATGACTTTTGTTTTCATGATAGCAAGGAAATTGGACTAATCGTGAAAATACATATACATTTGCACAATAATGGAATTTTATTGAACTCTAAAGGAACAAATTAAATTTTTATTTATTTATTTATTTTTTAGTGATTCAAGCTTGATAATATTAAGGGGGATTAAACTAAGGTTTAGCAAGATGAAGACTGTATACATTCTTTTTCATATGTGGATCCTAGCTCATAATTTTAGAATATGCATACTTACACAAGAGTAGGCATGGGGAAAGAGGTTAAAGGTCCAATTCCACAGGATTCCCCAAGCTCCACTTAACGTGTGGCTGTGGGTTTCTGCATTAGTATCCAACCATTGTTGGGTGAAATTTCTCTGATGGCATTTATGTTAGGTTCCCAACTGTGAGTATAACAAAATATCATTAGTAGTGTCTGGGGTGAGCTCCCTCTTACTGTATGAGTCTCAAGCTGGGCCAGTCACTGTTTTGCCATTTTGTCAAATTCTGTTCCATTTTCTACTCCTGCACAACTTATATGCAGGACAAATTGTGGCTCTAATGTTATGTGACTGGGTTGCTGTACCAATCCTTCTATTGGAAGTGTTACTTGGTCACAGGTGATGGCTGGTTTAACTCCATTGCTAGGAGTCTTAGGTTGACCCTTAAATATTCCTGAAAGTTGCCATTGTACTAGGTTTCCAGCTCATCCCAGAGATGCCCACTTCAATCTAATTGTCTCTACCAAGACTCCGTTCATCCTTTCAAGCATTTATCAGTAGCAACTGAAGATGAAAAAAAAGTTAAAATTGTATAATGTCCCAAAATCTCCAGAATAGATCAATCAAGAAATAGACATTTTTGCTGATATTATTGTATGCCTCATTACTGAATTATTAGTAAAAAAGATCTCTTTGCTAGTTTGAAATTTTATAGAATGTTTATGAAGTTTGTCACTGACTAGAATGATGACTTTTCATTCCTTGCATTTGGGTGAGAAAAGAAGTTTATGTAATATTTTCCAATACATGGTATTTCCATGAAAGTAAATTCTTAAAAATACTTTGTTTGCTTGACACAAATGCCACTTCTTAGTTCTATATTATGAAAAATCATTGGTTCCTCTAGTCCTGTAATATGAAAAGCATTGGTCCAATTATTAGTAGAAATGTTTCTTTAGGTGACAGAAACTATCAGGTGTTATAGGTAACTATAAAATTATAGTAATCATTTCCCACTTAAAATTCAATTTTCCTTAAGAGAATATGTACATACTTACACTTTATTTTGAGAATACAGATCTGTCATCCATCCATTCATTGTTAAATTCATGACATATGAGACCTTAGAAATTTGAAACTTCTTCATTGAGAAACATTTTGAATCATAAATGAGTAACCACACTTTTTGACATTCGTTTTTTTTTTTTTAAACCTATTGTAGTCCTTTCTACGAGTCTGTAATTTATAGGAAGGTATACAATTTTTTAGTAAAAATTTTTACAAATAACTCAAACCCAAACAGGAGAAACTCTTTTTGGAAGGCGTGCAATGTTCTGAGCATGAGAGAAGCAGCTTCACTGAATGGGCAAGATGTTATAATAAATTAAAGCTTCACACCTACAGCCATTTTAACACAGTACTGAAAAATGACACATACTTCTCTGATTAAGGGTGACTTGTTGGTCATAGAAAACCAAAGCTTAAATAGTAAACATTTAACATATCTTACAAAACGGGCATATTAAACATTCTTTTACATATAGATATTTTAAATGATTTTGATTCTATATGTTGACATGAGGAAAGACTAATAGAGTATTATAGGAAAAAAAATCACTCATTTGGACAGACACAAAGGTAAAGAAAAATAGATGTAGAAAGAAAGAAACAAATTTTACTAAGCAAGCATAGGGTTTTCCACCAGGAAAATTCATGATCTACACATAAATTTTCACTTAAGGAAATTCAGCAAATTAATAATGACAAAATTTAAAACCCAATAAAACCTTACTTATCTGCATAATGAACTGATATTGCAATCAGTACATCAGGCCCATTTTGGGGGAATGCAACTTCAAAGACTTAAGAACAAATTTAGTGGGAGATATTAAAATGATTGTGGGGATGTGTACAGTGCTAAAGGCAGAATATTCTTAGAGAAAATTTAGAAGTATAGCGCTATTTTACATCAAGTGCTAAGAAAAAGCAATAAAGTTAATATTGTTACATAGCAATAGGAAAATATAAAAATAAGTTAAATCTTAAAATTATGCAACTCTTTTGCTATTTCTCTCTTTGAGGATGCAAGGTAGGGCTGAGACAGTGTTTCATGTAGCCCTGCCTTGCTCCATGTTCACTCCTTATGCAGTCAAGTCTAACCCTGAAGTCCTGTTACTCTTGTCTCTTCATCCTAAGTGCTGGAGTGACTCACTTGCACCACCATACCCAGTAATTATCTCCATTATATTTAAATAACTTCATTATATATGAACATACATGTTAAAATAGTTAGTCAGGTCATTGTTGCATAATAAGAATGTCCAATATTCTGATATCAATACACAATAGTAACTTCTACTAAGTCAGTACTCAAGGCAATTGGAAAATTATTCATGTTTTATTAAGGAAATTGACAATTTTATATGGGACTGGGCTGTGTTCATACTAACCTTGTGGTCCAAAAGAAAATACATCACTAACTGAATATAACTATATTGAATGAGATGTTGATGAATGTAAAGAGTGGAGGCAAGAACAAGGTTACAATTCAAAGAAATATGAAAAGATACAGGATGAAAACTGCCATCTATATGCAATACATGATGTCTGAGAAGAAACCACCCAGCTTGTTCTTGAACACTTAATTTTAGACTTTTCCTTCCTGGGAATAGGAAAAAATAAATATTTCTTATTTTGACTGAAAATAAAAAGAAAATAGAAGAAAAAGAAGACACTGGTAGGGCATAAACCACTACTTGGAAGACATCCACACATGTGTAGTCACTTGCATTATGAAGAAAAACAAACCTGCACCTCTATCTCATACTGCACAATAAAACCTCAAGACAGAGAAATAGATATGTGGAAAGTGTTGAAGGGACGTGAGGGTTGGATGAACATAGGAAAGAAATGGAAGAGAAAATAAGAATGAATTATAGGCATTTATGAAATTATAATTTATAGAAAAATAGTATTTCTTGATAAATAGCACACCAAATAACTTAGTAACATTTTTAAAAATGAGAAATA
The DNA here is from genome assembly GCF_947179515.1 of Apodemus sylvaticus. NCBI lineage: Eukaryota > Metazoa > Chordata > Mammalia > Rodentia > Muridae > Apodemus > Apodemus sylvaticus. The sequence continues at coordinate 31,569,017 of NC_067492.1, forward strand.
CTTTTATATCCAACAAGAGCAGGCTTGAAATAACAAACAGAAAGCTTAAAATAAAAAGATTGATCTATCCAGACCTGGGTAGGGCGCACTTTAATCCCAGCACTCAGGAGGTAGAGGCAGGCAGTTTTCTGATTTCATGGCCAGCGGGATCTGCAAAATGAGTTCCAAAATAAAAAGTTCTACAAAGACAAACCCTGTCTCAAAAAAAAACAAACAAACAATAAACAACAAACAGCAATGTTTCAAAGTTCCAATAATTCATAAAGTAGAAAATTTATGAATTACACAAAATGTGTACTATTATAAATATCTTAAAATGCTACATACCTAGAAACTTATGAAAGGTGCAAATTTAAATGCTGCAAAACACTTTATTACAATAAAATGGCAAGCCAATTAGGAAAATGAAGAAAATATTGATAAAGAGAAATAACTGTGGCCAATAAACATCATTTCCCTTTGAAATATTCACAAACCAAGAACACCATTTTTATACATTATAGTTGTGGAACTTAGTAATCCTAGTAAGTTTATACTTAGCAAGGTATCAGATCAAAAATAATTTCTTTTACACTGTTGGTGTGAGTGTAAAATTTTATAACCAGAGCAGATGAACAGTCTGGGTTGACAATATCACCTATTAATTTTACACCCAAAGACATATCCTAGTATACTCATCCTGGTATATTCATAAAAAGATAAACTGAATATTTGAACTTTGGGAGGAATGAAAAGCAAAAGGAAAGTATTTCTGACAAAAAATGAAGAAACATATTAAGATTAATACCACATGGAACAGGTTAACAGATGATACATTTAAAAATGATTAATTCGCAAAGCAAAATTAATAATAATTAATAATAATTATTATTAATTGATAATAATTTATAGAAGAATTAATAATTTGTAGGATTTATAAGAAATTGGAATATGTCTGGTTTCACTGTAAAACAGATGGAAGACTGCAGATATCTTCAGCATTGCTGTTTGTCAAAACCACAGCCTGTGCTGTTATCAGCATCTGCCACCAGAGTGCCATTTGTTGAATTGATGGAACTACATTGACACATCATTATCACTCAAAGTCCATAGTTCACACAGGCTCTGACCCTTTGATGGTGTTCATTCTGTTGGCTTGAACAAATTTATGATGTATCTCTAGAGTTTTAGTATCAATCAGAAGATTGCTACATTAGATTTTATAAACTATAATACATTATTTAAATCATTGGAAAGTTTGAAAAATTATATTTTATATACAGGTAACTATAAATTATAAGTACAAATGAACTGTTATGGTGAAATATTCTATTTCAGTATATAACACACAGATACACATGCATGCATGCCCTCATTTATGTCCAGGTGCATACACATTGCACACACACACACACACAAATGTTCACAGAAGCATACACACACACACACACACACACACAAAACCACATTTACAAAGATACAAAAGTCAATGGTTATTTTAATCCTTATCTTACCATTAAGATCTAGGCTTAGTAATACTCGGGAACTCATGATATATACTTTAAATTAAAGCCAACAATAATCCTTTTGACAACCCAACAAATACATTGTTCTTTGCATTCTATTTTGTTGCCTTTGTTAAGAAATGAGCCTGGTAAGTGACAGAATTTAAGAGACTTGCTAGAGAGAATGTCTGCTGAAATTAGGTTTTTAAATAGCATACCAGTCACAAAGAGACAAATCAGACAGGCTGTTTTTATCCTTATTTGCTAGAACTTTGGAGTCCGAGGGACCTTTCTCAGTTTCTAAGTCAACACAAATCAAACACAATAACACTAGTTTGTCCTTTCTGTCTCACTGCCCAACAATCACAAGATTATCCAGTGTCCTCAGGGCTGGAGCTAGACACCTTTTATCTTGACATCTAAGGCAGTTTGGTGATGTCCTTGGCATTAGAATTCAGGCTAATCACATTGAAGCACAGAGGTAAGATAATTCTGGCTTCAGACACTAATTGTTCTATGAACAGTTTTTAGTTACAGTGAAATTTAAAGTCCAGCCTGTGTAGTATGCAGCTCTAGAGGCACAGAGGTATTTATTCACTGAAAAATTAAAATGAGACATTATGATGAGAACTACCTCAGGAAAGTAAAACACAAAAATTCCCTCCTGGAATGAAGAACAGAGTTTACTTCTAATAATAAATTGCGAAACTGTAGAAATCTAAGCCCACCTCTCTCTGTCTTCTCAGCCCTCACTTTTACATGAATAAGACCAAGGTTCATTATTGTCTGTTCAAGATGCCTGTGTACATTCTAGGAGCTTACTCTTCACCTAGAAAAAAAGTTCTATTTTTATGTTACAATTCTCTTCCAGTTATTTTGTGGATCTGATATTCATTTAACTTTTTCTATTGTCTCTCAGGCTAAACATCATTAACATATATGAATATATATATATTTACATACACTTACAGCAGGCATATAACACACACATACAGTATGTGTGTATATATATATATATATATATATAATGTGTATATAAATTTTGTCATACAGCTTATCTATAGCATTGGCAGTTCTATGCATATGGTGCATATATTCATACATGTGTATGAATATACATGTACAAGTCACCTACTGCTATGTTTGTCTGTTGGAACAATTTCAGTGTTGTGTTGTACAACTGATTTTGGAAATACATTTTCTTGGTGTTTTACCCTGTTTATTAGCGGTGCTCCAAAATGTGAGTGTAATTCCTCAAGTGCCGAAATTTCGTGGAGGGCTTTTGACTTGAGGTATTGACAGAAGCCAGAGGGAGGGCACACAGACACTTTTGCACTGGGCATAATGTTGTAGCCCCCTGCCAAGAGAGTGCATTTACCATTCTGAACCCTTTGTGTCTCCCCACAACGCTTTTGCGGGAGCATATGTTCATTGCTGGTGTGTAGTTAAAGGCTACTTGGGGATCCAACTCTCACTGTAAGCCTTTAAAAGAAAAAAAGAAAACAAAAGTAATACCACATGGGTCTTTCTTTGAGTAACTTGGGTTCCTGTAAAGGATAATTCTTGTTTTACATTTCTTTGGGCTTTTAGCAGGGTGTTCGGTTTTAGGCCCACACTCAGTGCAGTTCAACTACACTTACAACTGAAGACCAAATGCTGGGTCATTTCTTTTCTCACCAACAATGTAAAACAGAAGCCTGTGATTTGCAGAGGTCATCAGTGTTAAGGAAGAACACTTACCATGCAGTGGCCCCTACTATGTAGTGAATATTCATCTAGTGTCTGCCACTACTAATCAGGAAACTATTAATGAGTCTCCATTCCCCATGCAATTATATCCCCTCTTTGTCTCTAGGCTGTAGGTCTTCTGTTCTAGGTGGAAGAAAAATGAGCCACATAGAAAATAATAAGCTCCAGGGTTGTACACCTAACATATTTCAGTGCTGAGATTAAAGAACGATGGAAGCATCCAGACTTTTGTAAATATTGGCAGTGGGTCATTAAATACTAAACGATGACACCTTTGGTTTTTACTGTTTCGCTAAGAAGAGAATAGAAAGAGTTACAGATATGGACCTATACACACACACACACACACAAACACACACATTTGTGAAAGTATGTGTATATGTATACACATACATAAAGCATGCACATAGCACAAGTTAAGTCATACTGTAGTGTAAAACCACAAACGTGGAAATAATGAGATTCAGCTGGAATTATAAACTGTGACGAAACAATAACTGAGACCACTTGGTGAACCAACACTAAATGTATTCAGTATAAGCAAAATTTCCTTTAGTGTGATTGTGGCCGCAATTACTATCCTAACAGAAATTGAGGAAGCGAGAAAGTGGAGATACTTGGAAGATGTATTTGATAGGAACTTCAAGTTACTTATGTACATAAACATATTAAAATTTACAATGTGTTCAGAGTGAATAAAGAGCTATATGCTTAGATCCGTGTTATGTGTTTTAATTTGGCTCTTGTGGGTTATAGAAAGGCAAGGCTGTGCTTATTTTTCTTGAACTTCATTACTGAAAGCTAATGATCCTCCATTCTATTTTATTACACCCTGCAGTTTTTTGAGAAACCCATAATTTCTAAGTAGCACCACTAATTAACTAGATGTTGTTGTTTGCATACAAATAATAGTCACCGTAATTCTGCTCATCTTTATATCAGAATCAGAGCACATTGCCATGATCAATTCCTAAGCAATGTGATGAAGTGGTTTGCACAACTCCCCAGGTACAAGACCCTACATAATGTAGTTAAGTGCTGATTTTCAAACATGGGATTGAATTTTAGCCACAAGAGCAGTGAGTGTGTTTAGTCGCTGAGGCTGAATGTTATTAAAACTTAAGCTTTGCGTTTTAGTGGGAGGAGAATGTGTGCAAAGATGAAGGGGTCATATGGTAAAAACCACAGCATGCTAAGGGGTCCTTCTAGAACTCATCAACAGACTCAACATTAATTGGCCCCACTTTCCGCCCCTGCAAAATGCTATGGCCCGCGTGTAAATAAGAAAAGGAGGCTTTTAAAATTCCGATTTCAACTCATGACTTAGAATTTAATGAAACCGTTCAAGTTCAGCACTTTAATCTCACAAATTGGTTTATCACAGCCTAGTGGCCACTTCTTGTTTTATAATAAGCACAACAAAAAATATCTATGAACACTTAGAAAATTAAACCGAGAAAAGTGTATGTAATTCTGAGCTCATTAGAAGCAATTCGTATTTTCATCTGTCTCATTAGAGTGCTGTTTTTATGAACTGAAAAGTGTACTTTTGTATCTGTATTTCTTATATATATATTTTTAGGTCAGTAGAAGGAAAGGCTTCATGCAAACAATATACACATATCTTTTTAAAGTGCATCTTATGATTGCTGCACCAGGAAACTGGGGCATTGAAGAAATCCCCAAAAAGAAAGGTATAATTATATAATAATTCTAGCATTCTGAGATACTCTAGTGGATTTTTATGTATTCCAAGAACATTAAAATAATTATGTGTGTTGCATATCCATATGAGTGTATGACACTCATGTTCTTGTGTCCATAAAAGTCAGGGGCCGATTCTCTAGTAATTCAGTCACAGGCTGTGTGACCTGAGTTGGGTAGTGAGAACCAAACTTTGGTCCTTGAGAAGAACAAGGAGCACTCTTAAACCACAAAGCCATCTCTCCAATCCATTACTTATGAATTTAATCTCCCATTTCTGGAGATTTTTTAAATGAATTTTTAATTTTTTAAATGAAAACATTTTAAGATCTGAAAGAAACAATATTCATATTCTATTAGCTTCATAAGACTCAAAAAAACTTACAAAACTACTATCATTTGTCAATGACTGTTGTTTAGCTTTCCCCTTTAAACTCTGTTAGATTCAGCATTTGACATTTAATAGTGAGGATAGAAATCTTCTTTTCTGTATTTTCTCAACTAAATTAAGAATTAAAGTTTGTGGGAACATCACTTCACTTCGACATGAGGCAAAAATCATTTACTCTCTGCCTGACTTGGGAAAGTAAATAGAAACTATGTCTGTGATTTTAGAGTTGTTGAATCTTTAGACTAAGTCATATCATCACCATATGGGCTAAGTGCAGATCTTTAATTCTAGTAGTAACACATGATATCACTCAGACATGAGCTTGGCTTCAGGGTGAACCTGTATATGCTTTGTCCTGGACTCCTTTGAGTCACAATAATATTGAAAAACCTTAGAATCTATTAGAAGATCACAAGGTTTATCGATTTCTAAATCTATCTGGAAGATGCTTGAATTAAGTGTATTGAATTGGATTGCCCTATTGTCTTAGTTACTCCCAGGCTGCAGTGACTCCCTAAGGTCATTGCAGTATTTGGGGAAAAGAATTGCAATTCATTCCTCTGTTTTATCAACAGAATAGGGAACCAACTCTAGATTTCTTTGTATCCACTATTTAATATATCTTCATTGGTATAGGCCTAGGATTCAGGTAACAAATGTTTCATAATCCATACATGGCTGACTCTCTGCATATGAAACCAGAAATTCGGCAAGCCCTCCTGCCCCCTCCCCTTTCTCTTTTCCCATTTAGGTATGTAAAAAGTAAACAATTTAGTTATAATCTTAGCTGCTAACTTAGAGATTTTCTACATAATAGTGGATCTCTAAATTTTAGTTCTCATCTCTCATTCTAAATCATTTCTTGAAGATGAATTTTTTCCCACAGATTAAATAATTTGGAACACAGGATAATGCATAAAATTAAATGAGATTACCCATCTTATATTTTTTCCAAACGACTCCAGTTCACTATAAATAACACAAAGATATCTCTTTCAACATTATTAAGAAATAATTTTTACAATGACACAATATATGTTGAATTGTGTGCCCAAAATTCATTTTGTCTGTTTTTTTTTTCATCAAATCCCAGAATGTGACCTTATTTGTTTTCTGAGACATAACTGCAAAATATGTTCTTACACTGGAGTGGGGTGGGTCCTTCGCTCATTATGCCTATATCCATAAGCAAAGAGCAATTCTGGGATAGGAGAAGAACACCACATAGAGATTAAAGTTAACTGAAAGTCAAGGAAAACCAAAGATTGCCAGAATACCAGAAACATGACTCTGTTATCTTCCTTGCAAGTGTTTGCTTTCAGAGTTGTTTAAATCAAACATGTTTTCAGCTTCCAGCTTGTGCCACGTTAATATGGCCATCCTAAAAAACTAGTAGAGTCTATTTTCCTTTAGTCATGAACTTATCTTTTAGCACACTATGAAGAATTTTACTTATATTATCTGGAAATCAATTTTTGTGTGTCCCAAGATAAATTATGCAGAACTCTTTTAGAGGAATCCCCAAGAATATTTGTTTGTTTGTTTGTTTGTTTGTTTTGTGGCCAATAGTGTCAGTAGCTACATAGGACGCAGATGTTAGGTAAATGTGGTATAGAAAAAAAATATAGATAACACTAGACTGTGAGACAATATTTTACAATGCTTAATAAATATTCCTCACTTGGGTATGTGGCAAATATTTGTTGATGAGAGGCTTAATGAATCAATAAACAAGACAATCAATGAGGAAAAGAAAAACATGAAGTAAATATATATCACCAATCTTCTCCCAATAGGATGGGATTTCAGCCCTGATATTAAAGAGAGGTTAGAAACGGTGCTGACAGATCTGAGGACAGATCTGTCATTTCAGTAAATGAAAAGGTATACTGGGATTTGAGGAGAATCTTGGGGAGGGGAGTGAAAAATTATTGAAGATGTTTTATGTTTTTGCAAAAGAATATAGATTTTTATAACTAAAATAGTATGAATTACCAGATATTTCAATACAGAAGATACTGTCATGAATATATTGAGGAAAGCTCTGCTTCCAACGATTCTTTAAATATCTGAAGTAGAATTCACTCTCCTGGAGTGCATAGAGCAGTGCCCATTTCAGCCTGGACCTATGTTGTTTGCTGGTGGCAGCCTTCTGTTGTCGTGGCTGTATATTGATATTCAGAGCACAGCTTCAGAGTCTAAGCTCACCTTCCATGTATGGTCCTGGAAGCTGTCCATTTTTACGATTACTCAAGTGCCAATTTCTCCCTCTTGGCTCTCACTCCTTGTCCATTTAAATCAAGTTTCCTGGATCCATGTCTATTTTGTTTCCCAAGATTGTTGGGGAAAAAAAAAGAGTAAGAGGGAAGCACAGAAACTGAGAGGCTGCATATAAATTTTCTTCAGGCATATGATATTATATTATATATGTAATATTTCATTCATAGAACTGTAATGCAGGGGGGGAAGCTGATGTTGCATGTTTGTTTACAATATAAGTTAATGAGCACATTCAGTGCAGTTTCCTATTGTAAATCTTCTCCCTGCCAGTATATATAGGTAAGAGCCTGCAGGATTTGTAGCATGTGAAGATAATGTGGGTGTGAGTTGGAAGTCAGCCCAGTATTGAAAGGCTGTCATTGCTCTAAGATGTCACCTGGGACCAGGCCATCAATCTACCCACCTTTCCTGAATGGCTTTGATGCCGATCAGTCTGGTTTCCCTTAGTATTAAAGTAATGGGCTCCTGGCTCTATTTCAGCTCTGTCAAAATAGCTGCTGAGCCTCTGTATTGCCTTCCTACAAGGATTTAATCTACTCCAAGCTCCCTGACACATTATAAGGAGGAAATCTGTTTTCTCTGTCACTTTTCCTTTCTCAGATGGGTCTACAGCAGAACATCTTTGCTTTGGATGACACAGTACGGACTTGCTAAGAAAGCCGGTGTTCTCCTCAGTGCTAAGTTGTCTAACTTAATCGTATTGTTTCCCCCCAACACACACACACCCTGGAGGCTTCCTGTGCGTTGTTTCCTCTAGAAGAATGACTTTATATACATGCACATCTTTATACTATTTAGGTTCTCTACTTTGAAGTATTTGACTGCACAAAGATACAACACTATTATTCTTGAATTTGCAAAATAACACTGTTTAATGCCTTCATTATTGTGAAATATTTCAAGTTCCTTTCCTCTGTTCCTGCTTCTGGACAGGAAATAATAATGACAGAAATTATATACCTGTGTATATATTTAATAAAATGTTTTTTGCATTGCTTACGATGAGGGAAAAGAAAACACACTAAGTATATGTGAGTGGCCTGTGTGTGTGTGTGTGTGTGTGTGTGTGTGTGTGTGTGTGTGTGTTGTGTGTTGCAAGATACTGAAAAGAAATTTAGGCATGTGTTCAAGCCAGGGTAATTAATAAGTGATGAGGTTTGAGCATAATTTCAATACAATAAATTCTATATTCTTCTCTTCTAGAGTTCGATGTCTATCCCAGATATAATGTATATTTCTAATCAGTCATTACACATTTAAAAATGAAGAAATAGGAGTGGCAGCTGAGTGAAATTCTAGCTATTAAGAAAGCTACCATTATAGAACCACTGTAGACCCATAGAAACACAGAGACAAATTGGAATAGGGAAGGAGGCATAGAAGTGGGGAGGGATAGGAAGAGATGAATCCAGAGATGTTTCAGTGATTAGGAACACATTCTGCACTTGCAGGAAGACTCAGGTTTCATACCCAGAACCTTCACGGTGACTCCCCACATCCTGCAACTTCACTCCCTGGTGATGCAATGCTCAGTTTTTTACTTCCATGGGGTTCTGCACACATGTGTATACATAAACTCAACAAGGAAGCACACATAAATTAAATTAAATTAAATTAAATTAAATTAAATTAAATATTTTTCAAATGATAATACAATTAACTAAAGCCATTCTACTCACTATCAGAAGTTCAGATAAATAAAAAACTATGTTTTTATGTACCCTGCTTTTCTAGACAGGAGTCTGGCCAAAGGCCTTAAAAAGGTTGGTAAACATTTGGCAAATCTGTTTGATTCTCTCTCTCTCTCTCTCTCTCTCTCTCTCTCTCTCTCTCTCACTCTGCTGTGTTTGTGTGTGTGAATGTGTATGAGTAAGTGAATGTGCATGTATGTATGTGAGAGTGTATATATGTGTGAGTATATGTGTGAGTGTGCATGAGTGTGTGAGTGTGTGTGTGTGTCTGAGTGACTGTGAGTGCATGTATATGTGAGAGTGTATATACGTGTGAGTATATGTGTGAGTGTGCATGAGTGTGTGAGTATGTGTGTGTTTATGGTTCATCACACTTTGCTATATAAAGCCTCTATAGGAGTTGTCAATGAGTAATCCATACACCTTTGGAGAATATTGCTTGAAAGACCAAGAGAAGCATGCTCCCATCCTCTGGTTGTTGTCATAGCTATATACAAGTCTTAGCATCATTTTGGCATAAACAGGAATCCTTGGAAAATCCCAGAGAAGAAGACAAATGGAGAAATGTGTAGATAAGTAGCAATGGAACATAAGGATTACAACATCACTGGCCTAGCCATGTAATCCCAGTGATGTATTGTCTTAACTGCCTTCTTAGGTACTATCCTGGATTGCTATTTGACAAGAAAGCATTATCTGAGGGGATGACATATCTGTCTAAATTATTCATAAATATGAGAAAGAGAAGGAAAAACACTCCTCCAATAATCTAAAACCTCATAACCAATTATTGGCTAATATGAACTATTTATATTTTTATGTTGTCTCATGATACCTTTTTAAAAAATCAAGCCTAGAGCTGGAAGATGATTTCTAAGGGCTGCTGAAATGACTCAGTAGTTAGGAATATGTGTTATTGTGGCAGGTAATCCTAGTTAGATGTTAAGCACTCAGATCAGGTGGCTTACAATTGCCTTTCTTCCAGGTTCAGGGTATCTAAGACCCTTCTCTGAACTTTGAGGGTACCTACATTCACACATATGCAAATATACACAATTGAAAATAAAAATAGGTGGCTTGAAAAAGCTTTCCAAAGCTAATATTTCTTGATCCTATCAGAGAGAATCCAGGGTCAGTTGAATCTACATGGTAACTCATGCTATCTATAAACTCCACCTCTAAGGGGCTGTGGACACCAAGTACACAGACACACAAAAAATTAGTACTACACATAAAATAATAGTAATTTCAATTAAATATTTTTTAAATTAAGATAATACAAAAGTAAGTCTTTAAAAAATATATCAGTGTGCTCCATGGAGCACTGTCTGGTACCTCAATTGGGATAAATGTTTATGCTTGTCTTCCCAATCTCAGTTCCATCCAGAGTAATTGTTGCCATTGTCATCTCTCTCTGTATAAGATAAAATGATAGAACACACAGATCAAACATGAAGCTTACCAAACCCCTTAAAACACTTTATCATTCTGGATGAACTATAAATTTCAATAGATAGATAGATAGATAGATAGATAGATAGATAGATAGATAGATAGGTACATAGATACATAGACACATAGATACATAGGGAAGCAAATAAATAAATAAGTAAATAAATAAATGAGGAAAAAGAAACAACAATAAAAATAATTGACAAAGAAAAAAATTCTCAGTGAGTATCAAGTATTTTGGCAGATCCAACATTGGAGAATATATGGCAAGAGGAAAAACTCTTTTACTAAATACCAATGGATCAATAAGTTTGTTAGGAAAAATGACAACAATAGTAAACTTATAAGTCAATCTGCTCATAGTTGCTGTTATACTATAACTGAAAAGATATTTCACTCTTGGAAAATTTTAAGTGTTGATAAGAAATTAAATGGTTGAAAGAGAAAAACTATCTGTTTACTCTTTGTCTCTATTTTTTCTGTGAAACAGGGCAAGGCTCAAGGGTAAAGCAGACTAGCATGGGGACCTTGTACATACACCATAGGGCAAAAGCCCTGAACGTCTGAGAGTCATCTAACGCTGCTCAGCGCAGTTAGTGTATTACCAGGCACCTGTGTGTGGTGTGTTTGACCTTCTGATGGTTGGTGTTTCATCTGAACAGAAATTTCTAATTACAACAAAAGTAAGATAAAACTGTAGTCAGAGGCTAAGCAATTACAATTCTGGTGGATGAAAGAAAAACGATGGCAATTTTCATAAAACAATATTTTTGGAAGAGATTATTGAAGTTTCATTTACCAAAGAAAGAAATGAAAAAATACTTTGAAAAAAATTAATTATATGAGCAAACTATATTCTTTGGAGTATTTCTGATATGCCAATTTCGCATATATTTTTCTGCAAACATTAGTAATATAAATGTCCACTGTGGTAGGGCTGCATGCAGAGTGTGTGTTGATCACTGCATAGTTGAAATGAAAGAGTACATGTTACATACTCTCTTCTATACAATAAAACATCAGAGAATAACTGAAATCCCATAGGTATTAGACAGCTAGTTAGTTCTCAAACACATTCAAATGCACTGTACATCTCTCTTTAAAGAGATAAAAAATATTGTATTAGGTTTTAGAAATTGCTTAATGAGTGAAACATTTGGTCTGGGAACCTAAACTAGCATATACCTTTAATCCTAGGTTTCCTAAGGATTAGAGGGGCTGTGAAGCAGAGACAGGAGAATTCTGGGATGCTCTTAGGCCAGTTACCCTGGTGTACATAGCCCTGAACAACAAAAGAGATGTAGTTTCAAAAAAGGAGCATGAGAAGAACTGAAACCTAAGGTTTTCCTTCTTCCTCCAGGCATATCTTTTCTCTTCATGCAGAGACCCCCCCAACCCAGCAGCAGGTACTGTGTAAAGCAGGGGTGGGTAGCACCAAAGGTTTACAGCAGCAACACTTGGTTTTGCAAGGGCAAAAGTTGCTTACTTTTTGCAATATTTATCTTTCTTTAACTCTTTACTGTTCTAAGATCAAAAGGCATTGGATTCTAGTAATTAACTCCTGCTGCTAAGCCACAGGGGATACTTTGCTCCATTTTAGAAGGGGAAACAACATACCCATGGGAGGAGATACGGAGACAAAGTGTGGAGCAGAGACTGAAGGAAAGACCATCCAGAGACTGCCCCCATGTCTATCCCATATACAGTTACCAAACCCAGACACTATGGTGGATGCCAACAGTAGTAGCATCCGTGGCTCCATGAGAGGAGCCTGATATAGCTGACTCCTGAGAGCTTCTGCCAGGGCCTGACAAGTACAGAGGTAGATGCTCTCAACCAACCATTGAACTGAGCACAAGGTTGCCAGTGGAGAAGCTAGAGGAAGGACCGAAGGATCTGAAGGAGCTTGCAGCCCCATAGGAACAACAACAGTATGAACCAACCAGTACCCCAGAGTTCCGAGGGAATAAACCACCAACCAAAGAGTACACATGCAGGGACCAATGGTTCTAGCTGCATAAGTAGCAGGTCTTGTCAGCCATTAAGGGGAAGACAGGCCCTTGGTCCTGTGAAGGCTTGATGCCCCAGTATAGGGGAATGCCAGGACAAAGAAGTGAGAGTGGGTGGGTTGGTGAGCAGGAGGAAGGGGGATGGGATAGGGGTTTTTTGGAAGGGAAACCAGGAAAGAGGATAAAATTTGAAATGTAAATATCTAAAGAGAAGAAGAAGAAGAAGAAGAAGAAGAAGAAGAAGAAGAAGAAGAAGAAGAAGAAGAAGAAGAAGAAGAAGAAGAAGAAGATTAGAAAAGAGGGTTAGTTGGTTAGTTGGTAGAGATCTTTTTTCTCTGGTTTGATTTTTCCCTGGTCAGGGTACAGGCTGGAAACTTGTTAACTCTTGGTGAAGCAGAGAAAAAGACAGGAAGTAAAACAAAATTCATATACACAGACAACATGCACAGGTGTATGTAGACTCATACATATACATACTCTACCCAGCCACAAAGACCTGTCTCATCTCATCAACTCCAGAAGTGTTCATCCATACTTAATATGCATACATAAAACCCTAAACATGCATGTATAGACACAAAAGCCACACTGTATTCCCTATCTTTGCCATCTTATACCTTCCACACAGAGTTCTTTAGAGAATTACCTAATAGATAAAATGTGACACAAAGGGAGAGTTACAGAAAGATGTCCACAATGAATTCAAAGCAGTATTTCATTCTTTAAGCTCATTATAAGTTCAAAGCAACAGTCTCACATCGCCTCTCTTTATCATAATGTACACCTGTGGCTTTGTCCTTGGACCTGATCTAGAATGAATGTCTTTCCTTAATCACCATTTTTCCCAAGCCCATTTCTCTTTTTAGTACAATTATGAAAGCTTATTGAATGCCTTACTATGCAGCCTTTACTTATTATTTTATGAGGACTTGGCACATTCTATTCTTGATTCTAATTTAATATTACATCTTTTGAGCAAAACAACTAAAATCATCTCCTAAGACTTTCTAAAATTATTTGAATCAAATAAGGAATTCTATAAATTCTTTAATTCATCTAAGCTGCATTCATTCGTGAAAGTTGTTCAATAGGGTGAGCGGATGCCCAGGAATCGTTAGTCTTTGTAATAGTGACAGGAAAGGCAAATCACCAGCAAGAAGCAATCCTGGGTTGAGGTCTCAAAGTTTCCTGCATCCTAGACCTCACATATCACAACAAGCAAAAAGGTAGACCATCTCCAGGAAAATTAATTGCATGCATTTATCATTTCCTTGATGGCTTTTGACATCTTCACACATTAAAACACACATGAGCATATACACACATTATACATATATATACCCACACTTGTGCATGCAAACACAAACACATACACACACAAATGCACACACATACAATTAAGCTGTCTAATATCTTCTGAGATTTTGCTATTAGGTTTGTTTGGTGTACCATAATCTATTTATTTATTTATAGCAATCTTACTGGATAGCTCAGGCATGTTAGGTGTCCCATACTCTGTCTATTTATTTATTTATTTATTTATTTATTTATTTATTTATTTTTAATGGAAATCTTGCTGGGCTAGCCTAGGCTCATCTAGAATTTATAATTCTCTCACACTCTCCTCTGTAGTCTGCAATTATAAATATTTTTTACCCATACCCATGTACAATAGGTTTAATAAATAGGTTTTATTAAGCAAATGAAATATTATAACTTACATATTTTTCTTTACTCTGTTTCACAATTCTTAGAAGATATACATGTAAATAAAAGTGCTTCAACAAAGGTCCACACTGGGCTCAGCATTTTTTTTTTTTTTTGAGACAGCCTCATGTGCTCCCAAACTTTTGATCCTCTACTGCCTACTTCCATAGTGCTGGGTTTACTAGCAAATGCCATGGTGGCCAGTTTTGTCAATGTTTCTTCTTAGATATGGTCTTACCTTGAAGTTTGAGCCCCTTAGTTTGGCTCATCAACTTTTATCATAGGTCGTGTTTTATGTGTTTCTCGGCTTTCAGAATGCTTACATTGTGTACCTAGAAACCAATATCTATTTCCTTCTACCCTTAAAGAGCTTGAGTCCTAAACGTGAAACCCAGATGTAAATTAAATCCATCAACACATTCTGCATTTATTAAACTTAACTATCATCACAATAGAAATGCTCTCATTTTCACACACACACACACACACACACACACACACACACAAAAACCACAACAACTTAGGGCCCAAATAACAAAACATGTATCTTTTCAAAATTGTAGAAGGTTCTTTCTCAAAGGAGCCCAGTAGCTTTAAGGCAGTTGCTTCAGCCACCTGTTTAATCTTCAGTGCTCTTACTTCACTATTCATTTGAGAACACACACAAACACACAAACACACACACACATGCACGTGCATGCATGTGCACACACACACACATACACATACACATGCACACACAATATTTCATTGTCCTTCCAACCAATCTATTAGAAGCCAACCTTGGTTCCTTCAACATAGAGGAAAAGGAAGTGTGCTAGAACTCCTATAGCTAATGTTGTGAACTCTGAATTGGAATTCAGCTCTAGCTGGCCATCCCACTATGCCTCATCACTATGTCATTTTATTAGTATTTTAGTCATTTTAAAGTTGACTGTTCAGTTTTATTTCTGTATCACTGCAAAAGCTGTCATAGGATGATGTGTACTACTCATGGTCATTGTTACAGATTGAATTCACCCAAAGTAAATAGCCTTGAAAACAACAGTCTTCCTTGACCAGACATGATAACATGGTTTCTGAACAAAACTAAGGACTTGAGTTTCTCATAGCAAAGTGACCTAGGTACTCTTATGAGAGAAGCCAGTCTGCTAAACTTATCTCAGGGGCTGCTGAAATTTCTGTGCTCTACTACAAGGTCGCTATAATTCCTCACTAGCTATCAATTGTATGACAATAGGGTGTCATCCATCAGCCTGTAACTTTCATTGCCAAGTGCATTCTATTTTTATAAACCCATGAACTCACACATTTAGTAGAGACAGGAAGACGTCTCTCTCTATAGGATAAGCAATGAATTGTGTATTTCATCTGAAATACGTTATTTTACAATGTATTATTCAGAAATAGTCTTTGCCACAGACAAAAAAAAAAGACTTTGCAAAAAAACCTGTAATATATTCCTCCTTAAAAACTATTTTTTTGTATGAAGGTTTGCTCAAAGAGCAGATTGAAAAAAATGTCTTCTATTCTGCCATTTTATAAAATATGTCTCAGCAAATAGTCATAAATCTGTCAGATATTGCAACCCAGTTTGGTATTATATACTAGGAAAATGAACTCAATAGCAATATAATCTTACTTTCCAATATAACTGAACTCAGGGAAAATATCTCAGAAAGAATGCAGGCATGGAAAGCAAATAAAATCTAAGTACCACAGATATAAAGAAGTTTATGATGGCATATACAACTTCGGATATTGGTGTTTTCCTTTTATTAATTCTAACACAAACTCTCAATCATATCCTTCTTTTTAATTTGCCTTATCTGTTTTTTCCACATTCCCTGAGAAGAGTAAAATTGCATTTTTTTATCACTATTTTGTTTAGGTTCATTTTCCATTAAGAATATTATGGGAGCCTTACATTTAGAAATTAGTCTATTCATGCAAACTACATTTTAAGAATGTTATGGGAGACTTATTTAAAAATTTGCCTTTTATCACAAAGATATTTTATAGTTTATCGTAGAGATATATACATGTGTGTGTATCACAGAAATTTAAATGATAGACATTTACTCAGTTTTATTGATTTTTCTTTTTTTAAAGATCAGATACCAGGTCTTTATAAATTGGAGTTTTAATTGAAAGGTAAATACAGATTGCTCAAATTATTTAAGCGGTGTTTGAAGGGCTGCCACTTTTCAGCAAAGTTTGCTTAATGAGAAGGCAAAAATATTTTAGCAAATACAGATAAGACACCAGCCACATTTTAAAGAGATCATGCTTATGTGGTACAGAGGTAACTGGCTATCTTTGGATTTTTTTTTTCTACCAAAGCTTTTGGAGAATGATCACAAAATGACTGACTGAAAAGAAATGGAGTTGATTGAGCCTTTTTGGAATAACTCTGCCATTTTATTCTAACTACAACACCATCCAGCAAGTAATTATTGAAAAATATAGACCTCAGAAGGAGCAAAGGGCTGTGGGAAGGCATGTGAAGTAGTTAGTGTCTCAAACAGAAGGACCTGCCTATGATAGATGTTAATTAGCCAGTGGAGAAATGGCTTCTCATTGATCAGGAATACAACGTCCCTAATTTGGTTCACTGTGGCTTTTATGAACTGTGGCTCATTTGCTTTCCAGCCTCAATGCTTATGACTTCTCCACATTTTTCTCTCTCAAACTCTGTGCTCCAGTCAGCATAAATTTCTTTCAATTTTGTGAAAATGTTAAACTGCCTTTTTACTGAGTAAACCTTAAATATGCTGAAGTCTTTCCATAGATCTTTGCCATTCTTGCTTCTTTTTCTTTACTCCTTTCTTTTTCTTCATAGAGATAAAAGTTGAATGTAGTCTCCAAAAAAACTCAGCTTAAATTGCCTATTATATTTTCAAGGGTACTGGAAATTCAGTTCGGGTGTCAGCATATAGGCCTAACATACTAAATGCTTGGGGTTTGATTCCCAGCACCACATAAAACCGTCATGGTTGACTAGCATGTCAGAAGTAGACACAGATGGTTCAGAAGCTTCAGGACATAATTTTTGTGGTGTCTAGGTTTATTATGCTTTGAAACAAATGAGTTATTTGGAAAGAGGGAACATTCCATTACATTGGAGTAGAACGTACAAGTCACTGTAAGCAGTGGAATTGCTTGTGTGGTAAGTTTTAGTACCATGAGAAGAAAGATGACCAAGCCAAGAGGAGCAGGCCCATACAGCCTTCCTGTATGGCTTCTGCATCAGCCACTACTACCTGGTACCTGCCCTGTTTGAATTCCCTAGGTCATGGGCCATAATAAAGAATTATAAGCTTAAATAGACTCTATTCTCCCAAAGTTACATTTGGTGTTTGTGTATACATGGAGCGAGCTATGGCTCTAGCTACATATGTAGCAGAGGGTATCCTTGTCTGACATCAATAGGAGTGGAGGCCCTTGGTTCTTTGGATACTAGATTTTCCAGTGCAGGGGAATGCTAGAACAGTGAGGCAGGAGTGGGTGAATGGGTAGAGGAGCACCCTCATAGAAGCAAAGGGGAGGGGAAGAGGAGAGATAGGATGGGGCGGTATGGAAGGGTAGCCAAGCAGGGGAATATCATTTGAAATAATATCAAATAAAATGATTAATAAAAAATTTTTAAAAAGGAACTTTAAGACAATCTTCCACATAGACATCAAGGTGAAATTAGCTCAGGTTACTTGAAACTTTGTGTGCTGACATTTTTTGGTGTCAACGTGACACAAGCTAGCATTATCAAAGAGGCAGGAGCCTCACTTGAAGGAATGCTTCCAAAGGATCAAGCTGTAAGGCAATTTCTCAGTATTCAGTGCAGGAGGGCCCCTTGCCTTATGGTTGGTACCATCTCTGTGCTGATGCTTTTGTGTTCTGTAAGAAAGCAGACAAAACAAGCCAGGGGAAACAAGGCAATAAGCAGCACCCCTCCATGGCCTTTGCATCAGCCCCTACCTCAAATATTCTGCTCTGTGTGAGTTCCTGTCCTGACTTCCTTCAATGATAAACAGCAATGTGGAAGTATAAGCTGAATAAACCATTTCCTCCCCAACTTGCTTTTTGGTCACATTGGTTTTGCAGCAATAGAAACCATAGCTAGGATGCCTTATCTCAAAACAACACAAGACTCACCCAAGAATTGTTATTTCCCTATGCTGGCATCATGATGTTGTAATACCTTTTTTTTTTTTTTTTTTTTTTTTACTTATATGAGTTCCCCATTAATTCTAGGAAGGAAAAAAGTTGCTTTGCTCAGTATTGTGTGCCAAATAAAGAACATTCAAAACTCACCAAAAGAAAACACTTCATATAGAGAGAGTAAAAAATAGAAAGCATGGATTTATCAAGTTACATGATTTTCTAAAGGATAAAGAGATTCTAAGTATTCTGGAGAAAATGATTGTATTAAATGAGTTGTAAAACTTATGTTGTGAAAACATTGTGATATAGTTTAAATTAATTATTTCATCTGGAAGCTGTATATAATGAGGGGTTATTGGAGACAATCAGAATATAGAATATAGGTATTCTTGAACTGAAACAGTAAGCTTATTTTCTATCATCTATCTTCTATCTATCTATCTATTACATTTTGTTAGGTTATTTTTGTTTTTCAAGTTATTTCTTTTATTTTTGAGATTATAATATAATCACATAATTTATCATTTCAGTTTCATTCCTCCAAGCCCTCCCACCTAACCTTTCTCATTCTCCTTCATATCAACTGACTTTTTATTCATTAATTGTTGTTTATACAATATGGCACAATAACATAAAGCGTGCACTAGTGGCACACATACCTTGCTAGTAACTAACAGTTCTCTAACTGTATTTAAGGCCCTCTCAACAAGAGGAAAAATCATACCTCTGCAATACTACTAAAATACTGGACCATGGAGAGGAACTTACTGTCATCACTTTACTAAAATGTGATGTATTTTTTGTGTGTGAGGGTGAAAATAGAAACAAAATGATGTAGAGCCAAACCCCACCATAATATTGATATTGGAGAAGCTTTAGTAAATAACTTTCCATGTGCTATACTTGTACTATATTATGTCAATAATTCTTATTATTTTCTTTTGGAGCAATTTAGGATATCTGTTTAAATATGAAGCAATTATAAATTTGCACATACTAAACATCAAAGTCTTAAAATGGTGGGTATTGGGGGGGAACTCTAGAAAGTCCCAAATACCAGGGATGTGGGAGGCTCCCAGGAACCAATGGGAATATTCTGAGCTGAAATGCCCAATAGTAGGGAGGCAGAACCTAAAGAAACCACCTCTAGTAGATAGACATGACCCCTATTTGACCCCACCCATCCTCAAAATTTTCATTCCAGAATTGTTCCTGTCTAAAGGAAATGCAGGGACAAAAATGGAGCAGAGACTGAAAGAAAGGCCATCCAGTGAGTATCCCAACTTAAGATCCATCCCATGTACACTCACCAAAGCCCAACATGAATGCTGCTGCCATGTTGTATTTATAGACAGAACCCTGGCATGGCTGTCTGTTGGGAGGCTCTACCAACAGCTGACTGAGACAGATGCAAATACTTATATACAACCACTGGATTGAGGTGGGGGAACCCAATGGAAAATTAGGGGAAGGACTAAAGAAGCTAAAGAGAAGGGCAACTCCATAGCAAGAACAACAGTATCAACTAACACTAACCTGGACCCCTCAGAGCTGCTAGATATTAAGCCAACAACCAAAGAGTGTACATGGGTTGTTCTGTGGTACATGGTATATATGTAGCAGAGGACTTCCTTATCTGGCCTCAGTGGGAAAGGCTGTGCTAATTCCTGTAGAAAATTGATTTCCCGTGGAAGGGGAATGTTACCAGGGTAAGGTGGGAGTGAGTGGATGAGTGGGGGAGCACCATCTCAGAAGCAAAAGGGAGGGGGGATGGGGTTAGAACTTGTAGAGGAGAGACCATGAAGGGGGCAACATTCGGAATGTAAATAAATAAAATAATTTAATTAAAACAAATGTTTTAAAGTCTATTGTTAGAAGTCTAAATCATAACCTGGAGATAGCAACAATAATCTCCATATACTCGTATATGGACTTTATTAATAATCACACATGCATATATAGTAACTCTCGAGATAGATGAGGTTATTATCCCTTATCCAAATAGGCACAATAAATGACTTACTCAGACTGATAGGTCCAAAGAAAATGCCATAAATGAGCTGGCTGAAACCACAAGAATGGATTTTGTCAGACTTTGGAAGCATAAGAATTTGTTCAGGGTCACATCCTGGCTGACAGGTAATCTTCCATATTGAACTCACACTTGGGGATCTTCAGATTGTAATTATGGATGTAGGCTATATTTTCCCTTTATCTGTAGAGAAATAGAAATGGCCTTTAATGTTCTAATACCATCTGACTCTTACTGACAGTATTCTAATGAAGCCCTAAGTTAGTGGTTCTCAACCTGTGTGTTGCTACCCTTTTGGGGATGTCATATAAGATATCCTGACTATGAGATATTTACATTACCATTTATAATAGTAGCAAAATTATAGTTATAAAGTAGTAATGAAATGATTTTATGCTTGGAGGTCAACATAACATGAGAAATCTTTATTAAATCTTTGCAGCCTTAGGAAAGTTGAGAGCCACTGCCCTATGTGCTCAGATCCTAATACGATCACATTAGTGATTTGCACTTCGATACAGAAACATTAAAGTGTGGAAACATTCACTCCATGACAGTGAATGGAGGCTTACCTTCCAGGGATGTACTGATTTTAATTTCTTGCCAAAATTTTATGTCTTTCTGTATCATAGAAGGTGTTTGCAAATTAAGTTGTATACAGGGAATTGGTTCATTATATAGGATAATAGCTTCTCATCAAGAATACCTGGAGTTCTTATTAAAGAAAAATGAAACAGATATGGATACATATAAAAACAATGAAGGCAGAGTGGGCATGTATTAAGGGTCCATACGCCAAATATTGACAATAAAATACAGACTCTATGAACAAAGCATGAGTACATTCTACCCTCATTTAATTCTGTTTTTATTCCTTTATCTACACACTTAAACATAAAGTTGTACATAATAGTTTGTATCCCTTCCATTGCCCTCTCTGGTGTTGGTTATTAGATCAAAAGTGGAAAAAAGAAGACATTCTTCACAAACTTAAACAATCTCTCTTTTATGTTCAACTCCAGTGGCTGTATCAAAATCAGGTGACATTCTTAAGCAAATTCCGGCTAAGGGTAACAGATGTGTATTTTAAATTATGAGCATTCGTTAATATCTTGATATTTTTTTGGTTTATGGATTGTGCCAGAAGACATAAGAGGAATTTAGCGTTCAATTGACCCTTTCTTTACGTCTGTGTTTTGTGTGCAAGACCATAGCAATGACATTAAAAATGTATACATTTGCCACACAGATGCTTTCTGTTTTATGGAAAGAATTGCAATGTTCTGTTCCAATTTAGAAATCTCAAAATTAATTATGAGCATTGTCCTCTAAAACAGTGTTTCTCAACCTTCCCAATGCCGCAACCCTTTAATACAGTTTCTGATGTTGTGGTAACCCCCAACCATAAAATTATTTATGTTGTTGTTTCATACCTGTAATTTTGCTACTGTTATGAATTATAATGCAAATATAATTAGAATTAGAGGCTTTCTATAGAGGTTGTGACCCACAGTATGAGAACTACCTATTTAAAATGATTTAAAAAAATCTGAGTAGGTATTATTTGGAATCTTTGAGAACTTTACTATGAACATTTCTTTTTTTTTTTTTTTTTTTGCTTTTTTTTTTTTATTATTCGATATAATTTATTTACATTTCAAATGATTTCCCCTTTTCTAGGCCCCCACTCCCCGAAAGTCCCGCAAGCCCCCTTCTCTTCCCCTGTCCTCCCACCCACCCCTTCCCACTTCCCCGTTCTGGTTTTGCTGAATACTGTTTCACTGAGTCTTTCCAGAACCAGGGGCCACTCCTCCTTTCTTCTTGTACCTCATTTGATGTGTGGATTATGTTTTGGGTATTCCAGTTTTCTAGGTTAATATCCACTTATTAGTGAGTGCATACCATGATTCACCTTTTGAGTCTGGGTTACCTCACTTAGTATGATATTCTCTAGCTCCATCCATTTGCCTAAGAATTTCATGAATTCATTGTTTCTAATGGCTGAATAGTACTCCATTGTGTAGATATACCACATTTTTTGCATCCACTCTTCTGTTGAGGGATACCTGGGTTCTTTCCAGCATCTGGCAATTACAAATAGGGCTGCTATGAACATAGTAGAACATGTATCCTTATTACATGGTGGGGAGTCTTCTGGGTATATGCCCAGGAGTGGTATAGCAGGATCTTCTGGAAGTAAGGTGCCCAGTTTTCGGAGGAACCGCCAGACTGATTTCCAGAGTGGTTGTACCAATTTGCAACCCCACCAGCAGTGGAGGAGTGTTCCTCTTTCTCCACACCCTCTCCAACACCTGCTGTCTCCTGAATTTTTAATCTTAGCCATTCTGACTGGTGTAAGATGAAATCTTAGGGTTGTTTTGATTTGCATTTCCCTAATGACTAATGAAGTTGAGCATTTTTTAAGATGCTTCTCCGCCATCCGAAGTTCTTCAGGTGAGAATTCTTTGTTTAACTCTGTACCCCATTTTTTAATAGGGTTGTTTGGTTTTCTGGAGTCTAACTTCTTGAGTTCTTTATATATATTGGATATTAGCCCTCTATCTGATGTAGGATTGGTGAAGATCTTTTCCCAATTTGTTGGTTGCCGATTTGTCCTCTTGATGGTGTCCTTTGCCTTACAGAAACTTTGTAATTTTATGAGGTCCCATTTGTCAATTCTTGCTCTTAGAGCATACGCTATTGGTGTTCTGTTCAGAAACTTTCTCCCTGTACCGATGTCCTCAAGGGTCTTCCCCAGTTTTTTTTCTATTAGCTTCAGAGTGTCTGGCTTTATGTGGAGGTCCTTGATCCATTTGGATTTGAGCTTAGTACAAGGAGACAAGGATGGATCAATTCGCATTCTTCTGCATGCTGACCTCCAGTTGAACCAGCACCATTTGTTGAAAAGGCTATCTTTTTTCCATTGGATGTTTTCAGCCTCTTTGTCGAGGATCAAGTGGCCATAGGTGTGTGGGTTCATTTCTGGATCTTCAATCCTGTTCCATTGATCCTCCTGTCTGTCACTGTACCAATACCATGCAGTTTTTAACACTATTGCTCTGTAGTATTGCTTGAGGTCAGGGATACTGATTCCCCCAGATTTCCTTTTGTTGCTGAGAATAGTTTTAGCTATCCTGGGTTTTTTGTTGTTCCAGATGAATTTGATAATTGCTCTTTCTAGCTCTGTGAAGAATTGAGTTGGGATTTTGATGGGTATTGCATTGAATCTGTATAGTGCTTTAGGCAAAATGGCCATTTTAACTATATTGATTCTGCCGATCCATGAGCATGGGAGGTTTTCCCATTTTTTGAGGTCTTCTTCCATTTCCTTCTTCAGAGTCTTGAAGTTCTTGTCATACAGATCTTTCACATGTTTGGTAAGAGTCACCCCAAGATACTTTATACTGTTTGTGGCTATTGTGAAGGGGGTCATTTCCCTAATTTCTTTCTCAGCCTGCTTATCCTTTGAGTATAGGAAGGCCACTGATTTGCTTGAGTTGACTTTATAACCTGCCACTTTGCTGAAGTTGTTTATCAGCTGTAGAAGCTCTCTAGTGGAGTTCTTTGGGTCACTTAGGTAGACGATCATGTCGTCTGCAAATAATGATAGTTTGACTTCTTCCTTTCCAATTTGTATCCCTTTGACCTCCTTATGTTGTCGAATTGCCCGAGCTAGTACCTCAAGTACAATATTGAAAAGATAAGGAGAAAGGGGGCAGCCTTGTCTGGTCCCTGATTTCAGTGGGATTGCTTCAAGTTTCTCTCCATTTAGTTTGATGCTGGCTACCGGTTTGCTGTATATTGCTTTTACTATGTTTAGGTATGGGCCTTGAATTCCTGTTCTCTCCAAGACTTTAAGCATGAAGGGATGCTGAATTTTGTCAAATGCTTTTTCAGCATCCAATGAAATGACCATGTGGTTTTGTTCTTTGAGTTTGTTTATGTAGTGGATTGTATTGATGGATTTCCGTATATTGAACCAACCCTGCATTCCTGGGATAAAGCCTACTTGATCATGGTGGATGATCGTTTTGATGTGTTCTTGGATTCGGTTGGCAAGAATTTTATTGAGTATTTTTGCATCGATGTTCATAAGGGAAATTGGTCTGAAGTTCTCTTTCTTTGTTGGATCTTTGTGTGGCTTTGGTATCAGCGTAATTGTGGCTTCGTAGAAGGAATTGGGTAGTGTTCCTTCTGTTTCTATTTTGTGGAATAGTTTGAAGAGTATTGGTGTTAACTCTTCTTTGAAGGTCTGGTAGAATTCTGCACTGAAGCCATCTGGTCCTGTGCTTTTTTTGGTTGGAAGACTTTCTATGACTCCTTCTATTTCTTTAGGCATTATGGGACTGTTTAGATGGTCTAGTTGGTCCTGATTTAATTTTGGTATTTGGTATCTGTCAAGGAAATTGTCCATTTCCTCCAGATTCTCCAGTTGTGTTGAGTATAGGCTCTTGTAGTAGGATCTGATGATTTTTTGGATTTCCTCAGTTTCCGTTGTTATATCTCCCTTTTCATTTCTAAGTTTGTTAATTTGGATACTTTCTCTGTGCCCTTTGGTCATTCTGGCTAAGGGTTTATCTATCTTGTTGATTTTCTCAAAGAACCAGCTCCTGGTATTGTTGATTTTTTGTATGGTTCTCTTTGTTTCTACTTGATTGATTTCGGCCCTGAGTTTGATGATTTCCTGCCTTCTACTCCTCCTGGGCGAAATAGCTTCTTTTTGTTCCAGGGCTTTCAGGTGTGTCATTAAGCTGGTAATGTATGCTCTCTCCATTTTCTTTTTGGAGGCACTCAGGGCTATGAGTTTTCCTCTTAGCACTGCTTTCATTGTGTCCCATAGATTTGGGTATGTTGTGTTTTCATTTTCATTGTGTTCTAAAAAGTCTTTAATTTCTTTCTTTATTTCTTCCTTGACCAAGGTATCATTGAGTAGAGTATTGTTCAGTTTCCACGTGTATGTGGGCTTTCTGTTGTTTCTGTTGCTATTGAAGACCACTTTTACTCCATAGTGATCAGATAGGAGGCATGGGATTAGTTCGATCTTCTTATATTTGTTGAGGTCTGTCTTGTGACCAATTATATGGTCGATTTTGGAGAAGGTACCATGAGGTGCTGAGAAAAAGGTATATCCTTTTGTTTTAGGATAGAATGTGATAGAATGTTCTATATATATCTGTTAAATCTAATTGGTCCAAAGCTTCAATTAGTTTCATTGTGTCCCTGTTTAGTTTCTGTTTTCCTGATCGGTCCATTGAGGAAAGTGCAGTGTTGAAGTCACCCACAATTATTGTGTTAGGTGCAATGTGTTCTTTTAGTTTTAATAAAGTTTCTTTTACAAAAGAGGGTGCCCTTACATTTGGGGCATAGATGTTCAGGATTGTCAGTTCTTCTTTTTGTATTTTTCCTTTGACCAGCAAGAAGTGTCCCTCAGGGTCTCTTTTGATGACTTTGGGTTGAAAGTCAATTTTATCTGATATTAAAATGGCTACTCCAGCTTGTTTCCTGAGACCATTTGCTTGTAAAATTGTCTTCCAGCCTTTTACTCTAAGGTAGTGTTTGTCTTTGACCCTGAGGTGTGTTTCCTGTAAGCAGCAAAATGTAGGGTCCTGTTTACGTATCCATTCAGTTAGTCTGTGTCTTTTTATTGGGGCATTAAGTCCATTGATGTTAAGAGATATTAAGGAATAGTGATTGTTACTTCCTATCATTTTTGACGTTATTTTTTAAATTTGAATGCTTAACTTCTTTTGGGTTTGATGAAGGGTTACTATCTTGCTTTTTCCAAGGTGAAGTTTCCCTCCTTGTATTGGTGTTGTCCTCCTATTATCCTTTTTAGGGCCGGGTTTGTGGATAGATATTGGGTAAACTTGGTTTTGTCATGAAATATCTTAGTTTCTCCATCTATGGTGATTGAGAGTTTTGCTGGATATAGTAGTTTTGGTTGGCATTTGTGTTCTCTTAGAGTCTGCATGAGATCTGCCCAGGACCTTCTAGCCTTCATAGTCTCAGGTGAAAAGTCTGCTGTGATTCTGATAGGTCTTCCTTTATATGTTACTTGGCCTTTTTCTCTTACTGCCTTTAGTATTCTTTCTTTGTTTAGAACATTTGGTGTTTTGATTATTATGTGACGGGAAGTATTTCTGTTCTGGTCCAGTCTGTTTGGAGTTCTGTAGGCTTCTTGTATATTCATGGGCATCTCTCTCTTTAGGTTAGGGAAGTTTTCTTCCATAATTTTATTGAAGATATTTGCTGGCCCTTTAAGTTGTAAATCTTCACTCTCATCTATGCCTATAATCCTTAGGTTTGGTCTTCTCATTGTGTCCTGGATTTCCTGGATATTTTGGGTTACAAGCTTTTTGCATTTTGCATTTTCTTTAACTGTTGAGTCCATGGTTTCTATGGAATCTTCAGCATCTGAGATTCTTTCTTCTATCTCTTGTATTCTGTTGTTGATATTTGTATCTCTGTCCCCTGATTTCTTCCCAAGGCTTTCTATCTCCAAAGTTGTCTCCCTTTGAGTTTTCTTAGTTGTTTCTACTTCTGATTTTAGATCCTGGATGGTTTTGCTTAGCTCCTTCACTTGCATGTTTGTGTTTTCCTGTAATTCTTTAAGAGATTTTTGTGTTTTCTCTTTCATGAGCTCATCCTGTTGACCAAAGTTCTCCTGTATTTCTTTAAGAGATTTTTGTGTTTCGTCTTTCATGACCTCAGCCTGTTGAGCAAAGTTCTCCTGTATTTCTTTAAGTGTTTTTTGCATTTCCTCCTTGTTGGCTTTTGTATTCTCCTGGATTTCTTTCAATGATTTTTGTGTTTCCCTTGCAAGGGCTTCTAACTTTTGATCCATTGTCTCCTGAATTTCTTTATGTATGACCTTCATGTGTTCCTGTACCAGCATCATGACCAGTGATTTTAAATCCAAATCTTGTTTTACTGGTGTGATGGGGTATCCAGGACATGTTGGTAGAGGAGAATTGGGTTCAGATGTTGCCATATTGCCTTGATTTCTGTTAGTGACGTTCCTGCGTTTGCCTTTTGCCATCTAGATCTCACTGGTGTTAGTTTATCTTGTCAGTGCTGGACTCACCAGTGCAAGCTGCCCCTTCCCAGTTGGCCTCTGGTGCACAGCTTACCTCCTGCACTGCTTGTAGACAGTGTGCTGCTGCCCAGGCTGTTCAGATCCCAAAGCAGGCACCCGAAGGCTCCCGCTGGGGCCTGCTGGATTCACTGGAGCACACTGACTTCTCCCAGCTGGCCGCCCGGAAGCCCAGCTAGCCACTTGCAGGACTTGGAGATGTAATGCTGCCGCCCAGACTGATCTGGATCCGGAAGTGGAGAGAGTAGAGCTACGGGCTTCTGCCTGAGGCCTTGCCCCAGATTGTGTCTGTGGAGCAGATGGAGCCCGTGTGCACTCCCAGGGAGTGCCGACGGTGTATGCTACTGTGACCTCCCCTGAGTTCCGCTCACTCCGCTGGGCAGCCGATCTGCCAACCGGGCTATCGCACACAAGGTTAGCCTGGCCGCCCAGTCCCTGAGTCCAGGCAAAAGCCTGGGAGGCCAAGGTCCGAGCAAAGTTCCCCTACGGCTTTGACTGTTAATTGGGTTTGCCAGGTGACTAGTATGGCGGGCGTGTGCGCCCGCGCTCCCTGAAAGCGCCGGGAGAGTCTGCTTTGCTAACAATCACCTGGGCGGGTTGACTCACAGATGGCCCACCAAGCCGCCCAGTTCTTGGGGTCAGTCCTGTGCCTTTTGGGGCCTGGACCCCCGCTTTGTTAGCCTTAGGCTATGCCTGTTACAGGTCTGCCCGCCTGAGCTCTCTGTCTTCCTGCAGGCAAAATGGCGGCGGCGCGCTCGCAGGCCTGGGCAAAAAACCTCCTGGTTGGGTTGGCACCCCGATGGCCCCCCGACCCGCCCAGGGCCTGGGTGCAGGCCAACGCCCGTCGGGCTCAGACCACCGCGGTGTTGGCCTTGGATTATGTTTGTGTACCTCAGTCTGTCCGATTCCTGGAGTACGGAACCAAGATGGATCCTCCTCTCCTGACTGGTGGGAGGCCGAGTTCTGAAGTGGCCTCCGTGCAGGAAAGGCGCCGCACAACTGCAGCTGCTTGCTGTCCGGCTGGTCAGCGAAGGTCAGTGGTCGTGGGCGCAGGGCCTAACTGGTCCCTGTGACGCCTTGGTTCCACTGCTGATGGCCCTTCAGCTGGAGCAGCCACTGCTGCCGCTGCTGCCGCCGCCGATCCCCCCCTGAACATTTCTTTAAGCTCCAAGCTGCCTAAAATATAGTTTATGTACTGGCTAGTTTTGTGTGTCAACTTGACACAGGCTGGAGTTATCACAGAGAAAGGAGCTTCAGTTGGGGAAGTGCCTCCATGAGATCCAGCTGTGGGGCATTTTCTCAATTAGTGATCAAGTGGTGAGGGCCCCTTGTGGGTGGCTCCACCTTTGGGCTGGTGCTCTTGGGTTCTATAAGAGAGCAGGCTGAGCAAGCCAGGGGAGGCAAGTGAGTAAGAAACATCCCTCCATGGCCTCTGCATCAGCTCCTGCTTCCTGACCTGCTTGAGTTCCAGTCCTGACTTCCTTTAGTGATGAACTGCAACGTGGAAGTGTAAGTTCAATAAACCCTTTCCTCCCCAACTTGCTTCCTGGTCATGATGTTTGCGCAGGAATAGAAACCCTGACTAAGACAGCTTATTTATAAATTCATGCTGAACTAACCTGAGTTTCATGTGACTTGAACCATATAGAATTCAGCAACTATGTTACCTCATCTAGATTGAAAAATCAATAGGTATAATATTATATTACAAACCTTTGTTGGTGAGACAAAGTCTTGTAATGTAGCCCATTCTCCTTGTCCCAGATTTTTGACTGCTGAGATGGTATTATATCACATCTGGCTCAATAGATATCATTTTAATGCTCTCTGTATTATTCTTCTGTGTGGGTCAGCATTATTGATAGCTTTTATCTAGTAGTATACAATATATCACATGTATAAACTTGGTATTTAAAATATTCTACTTCTGTGTTTCTAAGAGATACACACAGCTGGTCTTCTGCTGATTTAAGGCCTGGCTTATAGTAGCACATGCTTAACACTCTATGGAAATTATTTTGGATAATAATCTTTTTTTTAACTTGATACCTATTCTTCAATGGGTTAAAGGAGTCTTGCACTAGAGTGAAATATCATGCTTGTATTATGCAAAAAAGCCTTAACAAAACTCATTAGACTGAGGAAAATAAAGTGCAGTTCTGGTGTTCCAGCACTACCTACCAAGGCTGAGACAAGAGGACCAGGGTTCCATTCTAAAACACAAACACAAAGATCCTGTCCAGTCTGGGTTACATGACACTGTATTAAGGAAGCTGGAAACATTTTCTCTTCACTATTACACATTTTAAAAAACAGGATGACAAAAAAGCCTTACAAATGACTGAAGAAGTAGAGTCATAGTTTGTCAGTGACTTAAATTCATATAAAAAATGACAACTGTTCTTATGCTACTTGACCAAATTGAAAGCTTGTTTAAGAACACAACATTTCTACCTGGTGACATACATAGGCTATATCACAGGATTTCATGTAGACATAAAAATAATCAAATGCTCAAAATATAAAATTTAGTAGCACATTTAATTAAAATTAATGATCTGATTCCCCCAAATAAAACAAGACTTTAGGAATTAATATAAAAGGTCAACATAATTTCATTGGAGCGATATTTTGTGATTCTAGATGTGAAGCACTTATTTTATAAACCCATCACATTTTCTCATATTATTATCTCCAACAGAAATGGTTCTTCAAAGTGGGAATCATTTTATTCTGGAGAACTTCTAAATAATCCATTAATTAATCTGAAATATGCAACTAATGTGTATAATCAATAATATATGCTGACTAACATTTTGAGTATAATATATGCAAATCGTCCCTTGCTATCACAGGAAACTTGTTCCAGTGTCATCCAAACATAAAGTCTGTAAGATACTCATGTGTCTCATATAAAATAATACCGGCATTTGACCTATATATACATGTATATATATGCATGCAGGCATGCATATATACATATGTATGTATATGCATACATAAACTTTCTTAAAAAAATAATTTTAAATTACTTAGGATATCCAGTAGATATTGTTTCAGGAATTGCATTTTTATTATTTTCAGGACAGATGCAGCTTTTTAGTGCTTTGGTCTGTGATTGTATGAATGTGCCAATGTATAACAGAGCGGAAGGCTTTTTAAAACATTTGGGTTTAAAAATGGAATCCTCGGTAAAATTTTTATTCACTTTATTGTGTGTTATTTTATTTATTCTTTCCTCTTACAAATAATGTTCTGTAAACCTTGTTGAATGTAAACAAATGCTCCATACAGGGAAAAATTACTATTATAGAAATCATAATATTTACAAGGTAAGGCAACCATAACATTTGTAAAATTAATTTGTAGAAACACAGCAACCCTTCCCATCCTACAATAATCTTTTGTTCCATGATTTCTTCATTATATATTTGGGAGTATATTGTGCCTTTTTTCTCTTTCAGCAAATGAGTAAAACATGCTGAAAAGTTTTGAGGAAATGATCTGCCAATGACTCTGGGTTCATTCCCAACTCAATGTCTTTTTGCTCCTGTTCATTTTCTGTCATCTATAGCCACACATATATGATCTACTTTACACATATGTTTCACCTCATCTTGAATGATACATTCTTCTTTTTTTATGGTGAACTCAGGGAGAAAGTTGTTGACACTGAACTCCATCTAACTTCACCTTACATATTTAAAACTATATTTCGAAATCATAGCAAAGCCAAAGTATAAAACTTATATAATAGTTCCTCCATGTCTGTTATCTTTTTCTCATTCGAAAAAACTCTACATGAACAACATTGCATAGAAAGTAATGTGTACCTCATAGAAGCAGGGATAGAGGCGATGGGATAGGGTGTTTCCATGAGAGGTGCAAACCATGGAAAGAAATAACATTTGAGATGTAAATAAAGAAAATATCCAATAAAATAGAAAAATGAGCTGGGCGGTAGTTGTGAATGCTTTTAATCCCAGCACTTGGGAGGCAGAGGCAGGCAGATTTATGAATTCGTAGTAAGCCTGGTATACAGAGTGAATTCTAGGGTAACCAGGGCTTCACAAAGACTATCTCAAAAAAAACCCAAAATAATAATAATAATAATAATAATAATAATAATAATAATAATAATGAAAGTAACGTGTAATTCATCGTGAAAAATATTCCAATGTGTTATTAATACTTTATTGATATTGATATTTTGGGGAATTTAAACAATGTATAACACTGTCCATGAGTGCAGTAACACTGTCAATATATACATGAAAGAGAGGATACATTGGTCTATGATGTACTGTAAAATACATCATATTCAATAGCTTCTGTGGTATTGAGTGTTTGATACAAGTTGCAGTTTGGGGAACTAGCCCATTTTATCTCCATTTCATGTTACAGATGGAAAGAAAATTGTCATACAGGTTGATCTAGGCACACTTTCAAATTTCTTACAAAATAGAATATATGTATCTATTTATCCTCCTTTCTTTACTGTATTAAATATCTTAAAGTATTATTTATAGTAGCAGCATATCTTTGCACTATAAACTGTTCTTTATCCATTTTCCATATTGTTATTTAAATTTGTCTTTACTTATTTTAAGATAAGATAGCTCTACTTATCCAGGTTTGACTTGAACTTTTGCTCCTCCTTTCTCTAACTCCCAATTGTTAGGATCATAGGCATGCTGGAATGAATACTGCTAGCCTGACTTGGTCCTCTAAAATAACTTTTAAAATCACTTCCATTCTCATCGGTACTTCTCAAGTATTACAAAGTAACACTAACCCTCATAAGGCTTTACCTTCATTGAATAACTAAGATTTACACCAAACCATACCAATCCAAACCAAACTAAATAAAAAAACAAACAAACAAACAAACAAAAATGGGGTCAAGCCTATAATCCTAGCACTAAGGAACAGGGCAACACCTAAGTCTTTATTTAAATTGTAAGTGTCACTGGGAAGGTGAAATAAAAGCATTTTGAAGGTAATGTATACAAATAAATCAGACAGTAAGCTCTCCTGGGTTACACTGTAAGTTCCAAGCTAATCTGGGCTACAGACTAGCACACTGCTTAAAATAAGGAAGGAAGGAAGGAAGGAAGGAAGGAAGGAAGGAAGGAAGGAAGGAAGGAAGGAAGGAAAGAAGGAAGGAAGGAAGGAAGAGGGATTGGGAAATTGAGAGGAAGGGAAGGAGATAGTAAGAGACTAAAGGAGGGAAGGTAAGCAGTGGAAGAGAAACAGAGAAAAACAGAGAGACAAGAGAGAGAGAGAGAGAGAGAGAGAGAGAGAGAGAGAGAGAGAGACTATAATGGTGACAGAAGTCAAAACCACCATGATCTTTGGTAGAATCTCTCCATGGGCAATTAGTTGAAAGATGAGACGATGAGACGATGAGACATCTTTTTTTTTATTCGATATATTTTTTATTTACATTTCAAATGATTTCCCCTTTTCTAGCCCCCCACTCCCCGAAAGTCCCATAAGCCCCCTTCCCTCCCCCTGTCCTCCCACCCACCCCTTCCCACTAAACCGTTCTGGTTCTGGTTTTGCCGAATACTGCTTCACTGAGTCTTTCCAGATCTTTTTATTGTTTTTTGGTTTTGATGAAAATTTAATAAACAACTAGTAATTAAAATCTTCATGGAAATGCTTTTCTTAAAAAAAAGGATAAAAGCCTAGTCTTTTTTTTCCAGAACTTGGAAGGCAGAGGGCAGGTTGATCTCCATGAGGTTGAAGACAAGTCTGATTTAAAAAATGAGGTCAAGATTACCTAAAACTACAGAGTGAAATTCTGTCTTGAAAATTAAAAAAAAAAATTAAAAAAAAGATAAAGAAAATGAAAGAAAATAATGCAAAATAAAGAATTTTAAAAGGGTGCAGGTTCAATTACCTTGTACACACAAAAAGCCTGTACACTACTATTGCTAATGTGGGTATTAGGGGAAAAATAGTACCAGAAATCAGTAATGTGGTCCAAATCCCAGATGATGTTTAGAAAAATTCAGGAGTGACTGAAGGGAAGAGAGACAAACAACTGATGAGTTATCTGGAAGTAGCTGGAATGAAAGTAGTCCTTTATTTCCCATGAAAAATGCAAGAAACTTGAAATTGCTAGTTAATACTGCAGAATGGATTTCATTTGGCTGCATAGGAAGGGGTGGATATTTATCCTACAGTGGCATGGATAAGAACAATGGCTCTCCACACCCTCTCCAACACCTGCTGTCTCCTGAATTTTTAATCTTAGCCATTCTGACTGGTGTAAGGTGAAATCTCAGGGTTGTTTTGATTTGCATTTCCCTAATGACTAATGAAGTTGAGCATTTTTTAAGATGCTTCTCCACCATCCGAAGTTCTTCAGGTAAAAATTCTTTGTTTAACTCTGTACCGCATTTTTTAATAGGGTTATTTGGTTTTCTGGAGTCTAACTTCTTGAGTTCTTTATACATATTGGATATTAGCCCTCTATCTGATGTAGGGTTGGTGAAGATCTTTTCCCAATTTGTTGGTTGCCGATTTGTCCTTTTGATGGTGTCCTTTGCCTTACAGAAACTTTGTAATTTTATGAGTTCCCGTTTGTCAATTCTTGATCTTAGGGCATATACTATTGGTGATCTATTCAGAAACTTTCCCCCTGTACCGATGTCCTCAAGGGTCTTCCCCAGTTTCTTTTCTATTAGCTTCAGAATATCTGGCTTTATGTGGAGGTCCTTGATCCATTTGGATTTGAGCTTAGTACAACGTGACAAGGATGAATCAATTCGCATTCTTCTGCATGCTGACCTCCAGTTGAACCAGCACCATTTGTTGAAAAGGCTATCTTTTTTCCATTGGATGTTTTCAGTCCCTTTGTTGAGGATCAAGTGGCCATAGGTGTGTGGGTTCATTTCTGGATCTTCAATCCTGTTCCATTGATCTGCCTGCCTGTCACTGTACCAATACCATGCAGTTTTTAACTATTGCTCTGTAGTATTGCTTGAGGTCAGGGATACTGATTCCCCCAGAATTTCTTTTGTTGTTGAGAATAGTTTTAGCTATCCTGGGTTTTTTGTTATTCCAGATGAATTTGAGAATTGCTCTTTCTAACTCTGTGAAGAATTGAGTTGGGATTTTGATGGGTATTGCGTTGAATCTGTATATTGCTTTGGGCAAAATGGCCATTTTAACTATATTAATCCTGCCAATCCATGAGCATGGGAGGTTTTTTCCATTTTTTGAGGTCTTCTTCCATTTCCTTCTTCAGAGTCTTGAAGTTCTTGTCATACAGATCTTTCACATGTTTGGTAAGAGTCATCCCAAGGTACTTTATACTGTTTGTGGCTATTGTGAAGGGTGTCATTTCCCTAATTTCTTTCTCAGCCTGCTTATCCTTTGAGTATAGGAGCACTCCTCTCCTGATGGTGGGGTTGCAAATTTGTACAACCACTCTGGAAATCAGTCTGGTGGTTCCTCAGAAAACTGGGCACCTCACTTCCGGAAGATCCTCCTATACAATACCTGGGCATATACCCAGAGGATTCCCCAGCATGTAATAAGGATACATGCTCCACTATGTTTATAGTAGCCCTATTCATAATTGCCAGAAGCTGGAAAGAACCCAGGTATCCCTGAACAGAAGAGTGGATGCAAAAAAATGTGGCATATATACACAATGGAGTACTATTCAGCCATTAGAAACAATGAATTCATGAAATTCTTAGGCAAATGGATGGAGCTGGAGAACATCATACTAAGTGAGGTAACCCAGTCTCAAAAGATGAATCATGGTATGTACTCACTAATAAGTAGATATTAACCTAGAAAACTGGAATACCCAAAACATATTCCACATATCAAATGAGGTACAAGAAGAACGGAGGAGTGGCCCCTTGTTCTGGAAAGACCCAGTGAAAAAGTATAGGGCAAAACTAGAACAGGGAAGTGGGAAGGGGTGGGTGGGAGGACAGGGGGAGGGAAGGGGGCTTATAGGACTTTCGGGGAGTGGGGGGCTAGAAAAGGGGAAATCATTTGAAATGTAAATAAAAAATATATCGAATAAAAGAAATTATTTGCAAAACTAACAACAACAACAACAACAACAACAACAAAAGAATGATGGCTCTCATGAGCATCCAAAAAAAAAAAAAAAACATGTGTCTATAGTCACATTGTAAAATAAAATGAGATCTCAAAATCTCATCTCACCAGGTGGTGGTGGTACACGCCTGTAATCCCAGAACTCTGGGAGGCAGAGGCAGGTGGATTTCTGATTTTGAGGCCAACCTGGTCTACAAAGTGAGTTCCAGTAGAGCTAGAGCTATACAGAGAAACCCTGTCTCAAAAAAGCCAAATCCAAAAATAAAAAAAAAATCTTATCTCAAATCTCTCATCTCTTTCCTTTCTCTTCTGACTTAAGTTATACCCCTTTCCTCTCCTGCCTCTCTTCCCTAATCCCCTTGCCTCCCTCTCTCTGTCCACATTCCACTAATTACCAAATTTATGAGTATTTTCAAATGCTATGAGTAGATGACATCAGAATACCACAATGCAGTTAGTTGATAGAAGAATGTCACTTATACACCTGTCACATACTTACATTACCTAGTACCTATTTATAAAATGAAAAGAAAAATATGTCATTTTAAAAGGGAACATGATTATTCTTGTATATAACATAATTATTTCTAAAGGCACTGGAGAAAAATAATTACAAATATCTTAGTTGCTTTTGATCTGTCCTTTTTAAAATATACTTAGTTTTGCTGAGTGTGTATTTGAATGTGTTGCATTGTGGATGTACCTGTGGTGTATGTATCTATGTATTGTTATGGAGGTGGATGCATGTGAGGAGTGTGAATGTACCTACCCATGCATGTATGTGCCTGTCGAAGTAAGTCCTAGAGAGATGGAGTGGTCCACCTTCATTTTTCTTCAATAGGTATCTAATGAAATTTGAAATTAAAAACAGTAGACTGAAGTAGCTGGCCAATGAGATTCAGGGGCCTGATTGTGTCTGCCTTGTGCTACCTTGTTCAGTTGTGTGTGGTGCAGGGTTCTAATCTGAATCTGCTTGTAAGGCAGATGATTGAGCAACTGTTCTATCATTCCAGTGATTGCTGTTTATAAAAATTCATTGGAGAGTTGGTTATTTTAGGTATGCATGGTCTTCTTCATCTTTGTTATCTAGTAATTAATTTAGGAGAATTGTGTTCAGGCTCAAAGGTTCTCCCAAAGCACATGCACTTAGCTACTGAGTGACATTAACTGAGAAAATGAATGCAAAGTCCATTCACATTAGCTGAACTATACTCTGAAGGGTAGGAGATAGCAATAGTTCCTAATTTAATGTGTACATTGTCTCAATGTTTTTCCATTTCACAGAATACATGCCAAACTAAATATTATGCCATGCGTATTTTGTGAGCTTATCAAAATAGGGACTTTTAATTCATATAGAAGTAGAAAGAACATGTCATATATAGAATGGTGTTCTCCTTTTTAATATATTTAATATTTATTTAATCAAAGCTAAATTGAGAAGTTTCTCCTTGAAAGAAATATATTATCAGTGCTGATCTTATTTCTAAATTTAGAAAGACAGTCAACTAGAAAAGACACTAGGTAATAACCCATTTTCTGTGACCTTGTGGTTCATATTTTTGTGGAGGATAGGATGAAGTAGGGTTACTAAGTGCTGTAACCTTGCCATACTACAAACTTTGAAATACTTTTGATCCAACTTAGTACTGGAGGCAGGTGACCGCCTTTCCTTGAGAATTCATCATACTCTGTGCAAGGATTGGGGCCAGTAAAGAGACAAGAGTCATCTATCAGAGTCCCCAGATCATCACTCAGCTGTGACCCTGTATAGCAGCAATGACACTTAATAGTAATTAAGAGTAGAGATTTTTTTTCTAAGTTGCCTTTGGTAGATCGTGGTTTCCAACTTTGACCAGAGAAAGTCTTGGGAGATGAAGACAGTGTAAAGTCCGGGAGTAAAAAGAAAAGGAAACTGATTTTCCTGTTATTAAACCATAAAAGGAGTTTCTGCTTACATGAAAAATAGGAATTGTGCTTTCACTTTATGTTTCTATGAAACATATATTGCTAGACATAATTGTATTAAAAGATATGTGCTAACTTTTTAAGCAGTTTCACTCCTGTCTATCCATGGACTACATAGACTACGGGCATCCTCTGGTTTTTGTAATGCTAATTCTGCAATGCTTTGTACTTGAAGTCTGAACATTAAATATCTTCTTACTTTATTTTAACTTCTTCTTGTCAGATACCAAAATTAGCATCCATTTATGATACCCACAATTTAGAGCATACTGCAAAGCAATTGTTAAATACAAATTATTATTTTTTATTATTATTGGATCTTGGACCATATTCCAGTCACCTTACTCTCTGAATATTACTCCACTCCTAGGTATCATGTCTTATCTTTTCATTTTACTTAAAAAATCATGACAACATGAATCCAAATCAAACAGTTACATGATTGTGCTCACACCGATGTGTGGAGACACAAAAGTCATTGTCACCCCATTACACGGCAATCCGTGCCAAGTGTTAGACAAATAATGGTTTGGACATATTAAAAAGGAGACTGTGGTGATGAAGACACACTAGAATCAAACAAAAGAACTGTAATCATCAAAAGAAAGTTTCCAATTTCCATGAATTTTCCTTTTAAGTTTTCATATCTGGTGCTTCTGTATTTTAAAACAACTTTTAAGCGGCAGCTGAGGTGGCGGCAGTGCAACAGTGGCTGGTCCAGCCGAAGGGCCATCAGCAGTGGAACCAAGGCGACACAGGGTCCAGTTAGGCCCTGCGCCCACGACCACTGACCTTCGCTGACCAGCCGGGCTGTAAGCAGCTGCAGATGTACGGTGCCTTTCACCACACAGAAGCCACATCAGAACTCTGCCTCCCGCCAGTCAGGAGAGACTCACCTCCATCTTGGTTTCAGACTCCAGAGAGATTGGACAGACTGAGGTACACAAACATAACCCAAGGCCAACATCGCGGGGGTCTAAGCCCGACGGGCGTTGGCCTGCACCCAGGCCCTGGGCTGTTCGGGGGGTCATCAGGGTGCCAACCCAGCCAGGAGGTTTTTTTGCCCGTGCTGGCGCGCGTACCTCCATTTTGCCTACAGGACCCCAGAGAGCTCTAGCATGCAAAGTCAGCTAACAGGCATAGCCTGAGGCTAACAAAGCGGGGGTCTAGGCCCCAACAGGCCCTGGACTGACCCCAAGAACTGGGCGGCTTGGTGGGCCATCTGTGTGTGTGTCAACCCGCCCAGGAGGTTGTTAGCCCAGCAGACTCTCCCGGCACTTTCAGGGAGCGCTAGCGCACACGACCGCCATCCTGGCCACCTGACAGACCCAATTAACTGTCATAGCCCGAGGGGAACTTTGCTCTGACCTTGGCCTCCCAGGATTTTACCTGGACCCAGGGCCTGAGCAGCCAGGCTAGCCTTGTGTGCACCAACCCAGTTGGGAGATCGGCTGCCCAGCAAAGTAATCAGCACACTGAAAAGGTCTCGGCAGCATACACCAACAGCACTCCCGGAAGGTGCAAATGGGCTCCATCTGGTTCACAGACACAATCGGGGGCAAAGCACACTAGAGCAACAAGGGCACCCAAGAGGAGGACAGCACATCAGCAATCTGCTACAGGGGAAACCCAGCCATATAGTGTTGCAGTAATAGCCCCAGAGCCCCTCAGGAGGCCCAAACACCAGCCAGAGACAAGACCAACTAACTCCAGAGAACAAGATGACAAAGGGCAAACGCAGGAACTGAACCAAACTCTCCAACATCAGCAAGTCCTGGTTATGCCAACACACCAGAGAAACAAGATTTGGATTTAAAATCACTGATCATGATGCTACTAGAAGAACACAAAAAGGACATAAATGAATCTCTTAAAGAAATACAGGGGAGCATGAATAAGCTAGATACCTGTATAATGGAAACAGAAAAATCACTTAAAGAAATGCAGGAGAATAAAGCTCAAGAGATA
Organism: Apodemus sylvaticus; assembly: GCF_947179515.1. Taxonomy (NCBI): domain Eukaryota; kingdom Metazoa; phylum Chordata; class Mammalia; order Rodentia; family Muridae; genus Apodemus; species Apodemus sylvaticus. The sequence goes on from NC_067492.1 coordinate 31,608,797, forward strand.
GAAGCCAATAAAGAAGAAATCCAAAAAAAAACTTAAAGAAATGCAGGAGAACTTGAGTCAAGAGGCAGAAGTCATGAAAGAGGAAACACAAAAATCTCTTGAAGAATTACAGGAAAACACAAACAAACAAATGATGGAACTGAGCAAAACCATCCTGGATCTAAAAACAGAAGTAGAAACAAGTAAGAAATCACAAAGGAAGACAACTTTGGAGATAGAAAACCTTGAGAAGAAATCAGAGACCATAGATTCAAATATAAACAACAGAACATAAGAGATGGAAGAAAGAATTTCAGATGCCGAAGATACCATAGAAACCATTGACTCAACAGTCAAAGAAAATGCAAAATGCAAAAAGCTTATATCCCTGAACATCCAGGAAATCCAGGATACAATGAGAAGACCAAACCTAAGGATTATAGGTATAGATGAGAGTGAAGATTTACAACTGAAAGGGCCAGCAAATATCTTTAACAAAATTATGGAAGAAAACTTTCCCAACTTAAAGAGAGAGATACCTATGAATATACAAGAAGCCTACAGAACTCCAAACAGACTGAATCTGAGCAGAAATACCTCTCGCCACATAATAATTAAAACCCAAAATGCACTAAACAAAGAAAAAATATTAAAGGCAGTAAGAGAGAAAGGCCAAGTAACATATAAAGGAAGACCTATCAGTTTCACACCAGACTTCTCACCAGCGACCATAAAAGCTAGAAGATCCTGGGCAGATCTCATGCAGACTCTAAGAGAACACAATTGTCAGCCAAGACTACTATACCCAGCAAAACTCTCAATCACAATAGATGGAGAAACCAAGACATTCCATGACAAAACCAAATTTACACAATATCTTTCTACAAACCCAGCTCTACAAAGAATAATAGGAGGAAAACTCCAATACAAGGAGGGAAACTACACCCTGGAAAAAGTAAGATAGTAACCTTCCTTCATCAAACTCAAAAGAAGATAATCACTCAAATATAAAAATAACATCAAAAATGATAGGAAGTAATAATCTCTATTCCTTAATATCTCTTAACATCAATGGACTCAATTCCCCAATGAAAAGACATAGACTAACAGACTGGATAAGGAAACAGGACCCTACATTTTGCTGCATACAGGAAACACACCTAAATGTCAAAGACAAAAACTACCTTAGAGTAAAAGGATGGAAGACAATTTTACAAGCCAATGGTCTCAGGAAACGAGCTGGAGGAGCCATTCTAATATCAGATAAAATTGACTTTCAACGTAAAGTCATCAAAAGAGACACTGAGGGACACTTCTTGCTGGTCAAAGGGAAAATCCACCAAGAAGAACTTTCAATTCTGAACATCTCTGCTCCAAATGCAAGGGCACCATCATTCATAAAAGAAACTTTACTAAAGCTCAAAGCACACATTGCACCTAACACAATAATTATGGCGGACATCAACACTCCATTCTCACCAATGGACCGATCAAGAAAACAGAAACTAAACAGGGACACAGTAAAACTAATTGAAGCTTTGGACCAATTGGATTTGACTGATATTTATAGAACATTTCACCCTAAAGCAAAAGAATATACCTTTTTCTCAGCACCTCATGGTACCTTCTCCAAAATCGACCATATAATTGGTCACAAGACAGACCTCAACAAATACAAGAAGATCGAACTAACCCCATGCCTCCTATCAGATCACTATGGTGTAAGAGTGGTTTTCAATAGCAACAATAACAACAGAAAGCCCACATACACATGGAGGCTGAACAATACTCTACTCAGTGACACCTTGGCCAAAGAAGAAATAAAGAAAGAAATCAGAGACTTTTTAGAATTTAATGAAAATGAAGGCACAACATACCCAAATCTTTGGGACACAATGAAAGCAGTGCTAAAAGGAAAAATCATATCCCTGAGTGCCTCCAAAAAGAAAATGGAGAGAGCATATACTAGCAGCTTAATGACACACCTAAAAGCCCTGGAACAAAAAGAAGCTATTTCACCCAGGAGGAGTAGAAGACAGGGAATCATCAAACTCAGGGCTAAAATCAATCAAGTGGAAACAAAGAGAACCATACAAAGAATCAACGAGTCTAGGAGCTGGTTCTTTGAGAAAATCAACAAGATAGATAAACCCTTAGCCAGACTGACCAAAGGGCACAGAGAAAGTATCCAAATTAACAAAATTAGAAATGAAAAGGAAGATATTACAACAGAAACTGAGTAAAACCAAAAAATCATCAGATCATACTACAAAAGCCTATACTCAACACAACTGGAGAATCTGGAGGAAATGGACAATTTCCTTGACAGACACCAAATACCAAAATTAAATCAGGACCAAATAGATAATCTAAACAGTCCCATAACCCCTAAAGAAATAGAAGGGTTCATAGAAAGTCTTCCAACCAAAAAAAGCACAGGACCAGATGGTTTCAGTGCAGAATTCTATCAGACCTTCAAAGAAGACCTAACACCAAATACTCTTCAAACTATGCCACAAAATAGAAACAGAAGGAACACTACCTAATTCCTTCTACGAAGCCACAATTACGCTGATACCAAAACCACACAAAGATCCAACAAAGAAAGAAAACTTCAGACCAATCTCCCTTATGAACATCGATGCAAAAATACTCAATAAAATTCTTGCCAACCGAATGCAAGAACACATCAAAACGATCATCCACCATGATCAAGTAGGCTTTATCCCAGGGATGCAGGGTTGGTTCAATATACAGAAATCCATTAATGCAATCCACTACATAAACAAACTCAAAGAACAAAACCACATGGTCATTTCATTGGATGCTGAAAAAGCATTTGACACAATTCAGCATCCTTTCATGCTTAAAGTCTTGGAAAGAACAGGAATTCAAGGCCCATACCTAAACATCGTTAAAGCAATATACAGCAAACCGGTAGCCAGCATCAAACTAAATGCAGAGAAACTTGAAGCAATCCCACTAAAATCAGGGACTAGACAGGGCTGCCCCCTTTCTCCTTATCTTTTCAATATTGTACTTGAGGTACTAGCTCGGGCAATTAGACAAAATAAGGAGGTCAAAGGGATACAAATTGGAAAGGAAGAAGTCAAACTATCATTATTTGCAGATGACATGATAGTCAACCTGAGTGACCCAAAAACTCCACTAGAGAACTCTTACAGCTGATAAACAACTTCAGCAAAGTGGCAGGTTATAAAATCAACTCAAGCAAATCAGTGGCCTTCCTACACTCAAAGGATAAGCAGGCTGAGAAAGAAATTAGGGAAATGACCCCCTTCACAATAGCCACAAACAGTATAAAGTATCGTGGGGTGACTCTTACCAAACATGAGAAAGATCTGTATGACAAGAACTTCAAGACTCTGAAGAAGGAAATGGAAGAAGACCTCAAAAAATGGGAAAACCTCCCATGCTCATGGATCGGTAGAATCAATATAGTTAAAACGGCCATTTTGCCAAAAGCAATATACAGATTCAACGCAATACCCATCAAAATCCCAACTCAATTCTTTACAGAGTTAGAAAGAGCAATTATCAAATTCATCTGGAATAACAAAAAACGCAGGATAGCTAAAACTATTCTCAGCAACAAAAGAAATTCTGGGAAAATCAATATCCCTGACCTCAAGCAATACTACAGAGCAATAGTGTTAAAAACTGCATGGTATTGGTACAGTGACAGGCAGGCAGATCAATGGAACAGGATTGAAGATCCAGAAATGAACCCACACACCTATGGCCACTTGATCCTCGACAAAGGGGCTGAAAACATCCAATGGAAAAAAGATAGCCTTTTCAACAAATGGTGCTGGTTCAACTGGAGGTCAGCATGCAGAAGAATGCAAATTGATCCATCCTTGTCTCCTTGTACTAAGCTCAAATCCAAATGGATCAAGGACCTCCACATAAAGCCAGATACGCTGAAGCTAATAGAAAAGAAACTGGAGAAGACCCTTGAGGACATCGGTACAGGGAGAAAGTTTCTGAACAGAACACCAATAGCATATGCTCTAAGATCAAGAATTGACAAATGGGACCTCATAAAATTACAAAGTTTCTGTAAGGCAAAGGACACCATCAAAAGGACAAATCGGCAACCAACAAATTGGGAAATGATCTTCAACAATCCTACATCAGATAGAGGGCTAATATCCAATATGTATAAAGAACTCAAGAAGTTAGACTCCAGAAAACCAAACAACCCTATTAAATATGGGGTACAGAGTTAAACAAAGAATTCTCACCTGAAGAAATTCAGATGGCGGGAAACATCTTAAAAAATGCTCAACTTCATTAGTCATTAGGGAAATGCAAATCAAAACAACCCTGAGATTTCACCTTACACCAGTCAGAATGGCTAAGATAAAAAATTCAGGAGACAGCAGGTGTTGGAGAGGGTGTGGAGAAAGAGGAACACTCCTCCACTGCTGGCGGGTTTGCAAATTGGTACAACCACTCTGGAAATCATTCTGGCGGTTCTTCCGAAAACTGGGCACCTCACTTCCAGAAGATCCTGCTATACCACTCCTCGGCATATACCCAGAGGATTCCCCACCATGTAATAAGGATACATGCTCTTCTATGTTCATAGCAGCCCTATTTATAATTGCCAAAAGTTGGAAAGAACCCAGGTATCCCTCAACAGAAGAGTGGATGCAAAAAATGTGGTATATCTTCACAATGGAGTACTATTAAGCCATTAGAAACAATGAATTCATGAAATTCTTTTTTTTTTATTATTCGATATAATTTATTTACATTTCAAATGATTTCCCCTTTTCTAGCCCCCCCACTCCCCGAAAGTCCCGCAAGCCCCCTTCTCTTCCCCTGTCCTCCCACCCACCCCTTCCCACTTCCCCGTTCTGGTTTTGCTGAATACTGTTTCATGGAGTCTTTCCAGAACCAGGGGCCACTCCTCCTTTCTTCTTGTACCTCATTTGATGTGTGGATTATGTTTTGGGTATTCCAGTTTTCTAGGTTAATATCCACTTATTAGTGAGTGCATACCATGATTCACCTTTTGAGTCTGGGTTACCTCACTTAGTATGATATTCTCTAGCTCCATCCATTTGCCTAAGAATTTCATGAATTCATTGTTTCTAATGGCTGAATAGTACTCCATTGTGTAGATATACCACATTTTTTGCATCCACTCTTCTGTTGAGGGATACCTGGGTTCTTTCCAGCATCTGGCAATTACAAATAGGGCTGCTATGAACATAGTAGAACATGTATCCTTATTACATGGTGGGGAGTCTTCTGGGTATATGCCCAGGAGTGGTATAGCAGGATCTTCTGGAAGTAAGGTGCCCAGTTTTCGGAGGAACCGCCAGACTGATTTCCAGAGTGGTTGTACCAATTTGCAACCCCACCAGCAGTGGAGGAGTGTTCCTCTTTCTCCACACCCTCTCCAACACCTGCTGTCTCCTGAATTTTTAATCTTAGCCATTCTGACTGGTGTAAGATGAAATCTTAGGGTTGTTTTGATTTGCATTTCCCTAATGACTAATGAAGTTGAGCATTTTTTAAGATGCTTCTCCGCCATCCGAAGTTCTTCAGGTGAGAATTCTTTGTTTAACTCTGTACCCCATTTTTTAATAGGGTTGTTTGGTTTTCTGGAGTCTAACTTCTTGAGTTCTTTATATATATTGGATATTAGCCCTCTATCTGATGTAAGATTGGTGAAGATCTTTTCCCAATTTGTTGGTTGCCGATTTGTCCTCTTGATGGTGTCCTTTGCCTTACAGAAACTTTGTAATTTTATGAGGTCCCATTTCTCAATTCTTGCTCTTAGAGCATACGCTATTGGTGTTCTGTTCAGAAACTTTCTCCCTGTACCGATGTCCTCAAGGGTCTTCCCCAGTTTTTTTTCTATTAGCTTCAGAGTGTCTGGCTTTATGTGGAGGTCCTTGATCCATTTGGATTTGAGCTTAGTACAAGGAGACAAGGATGGATCAATTCGCATTCTTCTGCATGCTGACCTCCAGTTGCACCAGCACCATTTGTTGAAAAGGCTATCTTTTTTCCATTGTATGTTTTCAGCCTCTTTGTCGAGGATCAAGTGGCCATAGGTGTGTGGGTTCATTTCTGGAACTTCAATCCTGTTCCATTGATCCTCCTGCCTGTCACTGTACCAATACCATGCAGTTTTTAACACTATTGCTCTGTAGTATTGCTTGAGGTCAGGGATACTGATTCCCCCAGATTTCCTTTTGTTGCTGAGAATAGTTTTAGCTATCCTGGGTTTTTTGTTGTTCCAGATGAATTTGATAATTGCTCTTTCTAACTCTGTGAAGAATTGAGTTGGGATTTTGATGGGTATTGCATTGAATCTGTATAGTGCTTTAGGCAAAATGGCCATTTTAACTATATTGATTCTACCGATCCATGAGCATGGGAGGTTTTCCCATTTTTTGAGGTCTTCTTCCATTTCCTTCTTCAGAGTCTTGAAGTTCTTGTCATACAGATCTTTCACATGTTTGGTAAGAGTAACCCCAAGATACTTTATACTGTTTGTGGCTATTGTGAAGGGGGTCATTTCCCTAATTTCTTTCTCAGCCTGCTTATCCTTTGAGTATAGGAAGGCCACTGATTTGCTTGAGTTGACTTTATAACCTGCCACTTTGCTGAAGTTGTTTATCAGCTGTAGGAGCTCTCTAGTGGAGTTCTTTGGGTCACTTAGGTAGACGATCATGTCGTCTGCAAATAATGATAGTTTGACTTCTTCCTTTCCAATTTGTATCCCTTTGACTTCCTTATGTTGTCGAATTGCCCGAGCTAGTACCTCAAGTACAATATTGAAAAGATAAGGAGAAAGGGGGCAGCCTTGTCTGGTCCCTGATTTCAGTGGGATTGCTTCAAGTTTCTCTCCATTTAGTTTGATGCTGGCTACCGGTTTGCTGTATATTGCTTTTACTATGTTTAGGTATGGGCCTTGAATTCCTGTTCTCTCCAAGACTTTAAGCATGAAGGGATGCTGATTTTTGTCAAATGCTTTTTCAGCATCCAATGAAATGACCATGTGGTTTTGTTCTTTGAGTTTGTTTATGTAGTGGATTGTATTGATGGATTTCCGTATATTGAACCAACCCTGCATTCCCGGGATAAAGCCTACTTGATCATGGTGGATGATCGTTTTGATGTGTTCTTGGATTCGGTTGGCAAGAATTTTATTGACTATTTTTGCATCGATGTTCATAAGGGAAATTGGTCTGAAGTTCTCTTTCTTTGTTGGATCTTTGTGTGGCTTTGGTATCAGCGTAATTGTGGCTTCGTAGAACGAATTGGGTAGTGTTCCTTCTGTTTCTATTTTGTGGAATAGTTTGAAGAGTATTGGTGTTAACTCTTCTTTGAAGGTCTGGTAGAATTCTGCACTGAAGCCATCTGGTCCTGTGCTTTTTTTGGTTGGAAGACTTTCTATGACTCCTTCTATTTCTTTAGGCATTATGGGACTGTTTAGATGGTCTAGTTGATCCTGATTTAATTTTGGTATTTGGTATCTGTCAAGGAAATTGTCCATTTCCTCCAGATTCTCCAGTTGTGTTGAGTATAGGCTCTTGTAGTAGGATCTGATGATTTTTTGGATTTCCTCAGTTTCCGTTGTTATATCTCCCTTTTCATTTCTAAGTTTGTTAATTTGGATACTTTCTCTGTGACCTTTGGTCATTCTGGCTAAGGGTTTATCTATCTTGTTGATTTTCTCAAAGAACCAGTTCCTGGTATTGTTGATTTTTTGTATGGTTCTCTTTGTTTCTACTTGATTGATTTCGGCCCTGAGTTTGATGATTTCCTGCCTTCTACTCCTCCTGGGCGAAATAGCTTCTTTTTGTTCCAGGGCTTTCAGGTGTGTCATTAAGCTGGTAATGTATGCTCTCTCCATTTTCTTTTTGGAGGCACTCAGGGCTATGAGTTTTCCTCTTAGCACTGCTTTCATTGTGTCCCATAGATTTGGGTATGTTGTGTTTTCATTTTCATTGTGTTCTAAAAAGTCTTTAATTTCTTTCTTTATTTCTTCCTTGACCGAGGTATCATTGAGTAGAGTATTGTTCAGTTTCCACGTGTATGTGGGCTTTCTGTTGTTTCTGTTGCTATTGAAGACCACTTTTACTCCATAGTGATCAGATTGGAGGCATGGGATTAGTTCGATCTTCTTGTATTTGTTGAGGTCTATCTTGTGACCAATTATATGGTCGATTTTGGAGAAGGTACCATGAGGTGCTGAGAAAAAGGTATATTCTTTTGTTTTAGGATAGAATGTTCTATATATATCTGTTAAATCTAATTGGTCCAAAGCTTCAATTAGTTTCATTGTGTCCCTGTTTAGTTTCTGTTTTCCTGATCGGTCCATTGAGGAAAGTGCAGTGTTGAAGTCACCCACAATTATTGTGTTAGGTGCAATGTGTGCTTTTAGTTTTAATAAAGTTTCTTTTACGAAAGAGGGTGCCCTTGCATTTGGGGCATAGATGTTCAGGATTGACAGTTCTTCTTTTTGTATTTTTCCTTTGACCAGCAAGAAGTGTCCCTCAGGGTCTCTTTTGATGACTTTGGGTTGAAAGTCAATTTTATCTGATATTAAAATGGCTACTCCAGCTTGTTTCCTGAGACCATTTGCTTGTAAAATTGTCTTCCAGCCTTTTACTCTAAGGTAGTGTTTGTCTTTGACCCTGAGGTGTGTTTCCTGTAAGCAGCAAAATGTAGGGTCCTGTTTTCGTATCCATTCAGTTAGTCTGTGTCTTTTTATTGGGGCATTAAGTCCATTGATGTTAAGAGATATTAAGGAATAGTGATTGTTACTTCCTATCATTTTTGACGTTATTTTTTAAATTTGAATGCTTAACTTCTTTTGGGTTTGATGAAAGGTTACTATCTTGCTTTTTCCAGGGTGAAGTTTCCCTCCTTGTATTGGTGTTGTCCTCCTATTATCCTTTTTAGGGCCGGGTTTGTGGATAGATATTGGGTAAACTTGGTTTTGTCATGAAATATCTTAGTTTCTCCATCTATGGTGATTGAGAGTTTTGCTGGATATAGTAGTTTTGGTTGGCATTTGTTTTCTCTTAGAGTCTGCATGAGATCTGCCCAGGACCTTCTAGCCTTCATAGTCTCAGGTGAAAAGTCTGCTGTGATTCTGATAGGTCTTCCTTTATATGTTACTTGGCCTTTTTCTCTTACTGCCTTTAGTATTCTTTCTTTGTTTAGAACATTTGGTGTTTTGATTATTATGTGACGGGAAGTATTTCTGTTCTGGTCCAGTCTGTTTGGAGTTCTGTAGGCTTCTTGTATATTCATGGGCATCTCTCTCTTTAGGTTAGGGAAGTTTTCTTCCATAATTTTATTGAAGATATTTGCTGGCCCTTTAAGTTGTAAATCTTCACTCTCATCTATGCCTATAATCCTTAGGTTTGGTCTTCTCATTGTGTCCTGGATTTCCTGGATATTTTGGGTTACAAGCTTTTTGCATTTTGCATTTTCTTTAACTGTTGAGTCCATGGTTTCTATGGAATCTTCAGCATCTGAGATTCTTTCTTCTATCTCTTGTATTCTGTTGTTGATATTTGTATCTCTGTCCCCTGATTTCTTCCCAAGGCTTTCTATCTCCAAAGTTGTCTCCCTTTGAGTTTTCTTAGTTGTTTCTACTTCTGATTTTAGATCCTGGATGGTTTTGCTTAGCTCCTTCACTTGCATGTTTGTGTTTTCCTGTAATTCTTTAAGAGATTTTTGTGTTTCCTCTTTCATGAGCTCAGCCTGTTGACCAAAGTTCTCCTCTATTTCTTTAAGAGATTTTTGTGTTTCGTCTTTCATGACCTCAGCCTGTTGAGCAAAGTTCTCCTGTATTTCTTTAAGTGTTTTTTGCATTTCCTCCTTGTTGGCTTTTGTATTCTCCTGGATTTCTTTCAATGATTTTTGTGTTTCCCTTGCAAGGGCTTCTAACTTTTGATCCATTTTCTCCTGAATTTCTTTATGTATGACCTTCATGTGTTCCTGTACCAGCATCATGACCAGTGATTTTAAATCCAAATCTTGTTTTACTGGTGTGATGGGGTATCCAGGACATGTTGGTAGAGGAGAATTGGGTTCAGATGTTGCCATATTGCCTTGATTTCTGTTAGTGACGTTCCTGCGTTTGCCTTTTGCCATCTAGATCTCACTGGTGTTAGTTTATCTTGTCAGTGCTGGACTCACCAGTGCAAGCTGCCCCTTCCCAGTTGGCCTCTGGTGCACAGCTTACCTCCTGCACTGATTGTAGACAGTGTGCTGCTGCCCAGGCTGTTCTGATCCCAAAGCAGGCACCCGAAGGCTCCCGCTGGGGCCTGCTGGATTCACTGGAGCACACTGACTTCTCCCAGCTGGCCGCCTGGAAGCCCAGCTAGCCACTTGCAGGACTTGGAGATGTAATGCTGCCGCCCAGACTGATCTGGATCCGGAAGCGGAGAGAGTAGAGCTAAGGGCTTCTGCCTGAGGCCTTGCCCCAGATTGTGTCTGTGGAGCAGATGGAGCCCGTGTGCACTCCCAGGGAGTGCCGACGGTGTATGCTACTGTGACCTCCCCTGTGTTCCGCTCACTCCGCTGGGCAGCCTATCTGCCAACCGGGCTGTCGCACACAAGGTTAGCCTGGCCGCCCAGTCCCTGAGTCCAGGCAAAAGCCTGGGAGGCCAAGGTCCGAGCAAAGTTCCCCTAGGGCTATGACTGTTAATTGGGTTTGCCAGGTGACTAGGATGGCGGGCGTGCGCGCCCGCGCTCCCTGAAAGCGCCGGGAGAGTCTGCTTTGCTAACAATCACCTGGGCGGGTTGACTCACAGATGGCCCACCAAGCCGCCCAGTTCTTGGGGTCAGTCCTGTGCCTTTTGGGGCCTGGACCCCCGCTTTGTTAGCCTTAGGCTATGCCTGTTACAGGTCTGCCAGCCTGAGCTCTCTGTCGTCCTGCAGGCAAAATGGTGGCGGCGCGCTCGCAGGCCTGGGCAAAAAACCTCCTGGTTGGGTTGGCACCCCGATGGCCCCCTGACCCGCCCAGGGCCTGGGTGCAGGCCAACGCCCGTCGGGCTCAGAACACCGCGGTGTTGGCCTCGGATTATGTTTGTGTACCTCAGTCTGCCGATTCCTGGAGTACGGAACCAAGATGGATGCTCCTCTCCTGACTGGTGGGAGGCCGAGTTCTGAAGTGGCCTCCGTCGAATTCATGAAATTCTTAGGCAAATGGATGGAGCTGGAGAACATCATACTAAGTTAGGTAACCCAGTTTCAAAAGATGAATCATGGTATGCACTCACTAATAAGTGGACATTAACCTAGAAAACTGGAATACCCAAAACATAATCCACACATCAAATGAGGTACAAGAAGAACGGAGGAGTGGCCCCTTGTTCTGGAAAGACTCAGTGAAACAGTATAGAACAAAATCAGAACAGGGAAGTGGGAAGGGGTGGGTGAGAAAACGGGGTGGGAAGGGAACTGATGGGACTTTCGGGGAGTGGGGGTCCAGAAAAGGGGAAATCATTTGAAATGTAAATAAACATATCAATAAAAAAAATTCTGTAAAAAAAATAAAACAACTTTTAAAACAAAATGAAAGAGTTGCTTATGTATTTTTTATGAATAATTTCCCATGGCCAGTGAAGCTTTGGACAGGAGACATGACTTGATCAGAACATCTTTGGAAGCTTCTGACAAGGAAATCAAAACCCATCATTATCTGCCACTTTAACACTGCAGAGAACTATCGTGCGGATGGACTCTTCCATCTCATATGTTTTTTCCTTTCCATTTTGTAAATCCCCAAGTCTCCTGCACCATTTGCACATAGTGTCACTTCCATAGAGACCCTGACTCTTTGCTTGTTTTTGATGAAAAGAAGAATTTTACATCTGGAGATCTCTGTCTTTCTTTTATTTTCATACCTGCTACACTATTCCAAACCAGAGAGATTTCACTGGTTTAAAAGTGTTTTGGATAGAGAGAAAGTGGTAACGATACTCATCGTACAAGGCATCTGACTTCCACATTACAAGAAGGTGTGCTGAAATGAATGTTTGATACTTGACATCACCCTTCTGTGAAGAAGCCCAGCATTAATAAAGAGATAAAGACATGTGACTTGCCTGGAGGCTTAAGTGTTTAATATAGAAGTCATTATTCTATGAAGAAGGAATATTCTACTCAACCAGTTCATCAAATTTATGTATCCAAAGGACACATTGTGTTGGCACCCAAGGGCAACATAGGATCTCCCCGGTAAAAGTGTAAAAATGCCACTATGATTTGTAAAAGATAAATCAAGCAAATAGTTCTAGTACCTATTTCAAATTGGAGGATAATTCAGAATATCTAAAAGAATATAAAAGCATAACCCTTTTGCCCTTCTAGTCTATTTACTACTATTATAGCTTTTGTAGCTTAGTAAAGACCTTCAATACTAGCTCACAGATTTCAAAGGTGCAGATCAAAGTGCTCCACAGATGTGCATTATTAATAAACTATATTGATTCATTCTCTGATGACAGAACTGTTATAAAGGTGAAATTTTGAGGGGTAAATTTTGAAAATTAAGATTCTTACCACTTGACTATGAAGTGCTGATTTAATTTCTGAAATTATTTTGTCATTTGAAGGATTCAGTCCACAGTCTACCATCGAGAGGGACATCAGCAATGACATAGTTTGCTAGGTATGGTGGCCTATGCTTTAATTCCATGTAAGAGTCAGAGGCAAGATGATCTGTGTGAGCTTGAAGTCAGCCTGTCAGTCAGGCTATAGAATAAGTTACAAGGAATCCAAAAATATATAAGGAGACTGTATACCAGAAAGAGGCAGAGAGAGACAGAAAGAAGGGCAGAGAGAGGAGAGAGGAGAGAGAGAGAGAGAGAGAGAGAGAGAGAGAGACAGAGACAGAGAGACAGAGAGACAGAGAGACAGAGAGACAGAGACAGACAGAGAGAGACACAGACGCAGAGACACAGAGACACAGAGACACAGAGACACAGACACACAGAGACACAGAGACAGACACAGAGAATAGTCTATCTGGCATTTGTTGGTTTTCTTTTGCTTTTTCCATTACTCAGTTCTAGATATGTGATTGTTTTTACTCAACAAATGAAAGATAAAGAATGGACAATCACATTCTTACATGTATAACATAGATATATGACCTTACCTGAATTTTCATAATTCAGTTTGTAAATATTTTTTTTGAAAAACATGTCAATATCTCATTAATAGCTGTGGTGCGTGTGGTGAAACTATTCATTTGAGTAGTGTCTAGACATCATTTCTATGCAATGTTAATTCTTTAGGAGTTCTCTGTTATTCCCTTAGGGCACACACAGAAGCCTGGTGCCATAACTAGAAGCTTGGTGCTAATCTCTGATAGATACTCTATTGTTCTACCAATGCTGTACTTTCCCAAATACTCCAATGTCAGTGAGAAGCAGACCTAGTTACTAGGTACAGAAAACCCAGGGATCACAAAGCAAGCTTAGCACTGTTGAGGGCTCCCAGAAGATTTTATTTCCTTATTCTACTACTAGGGATTTACTTTCATAGCTTCTCACTTTCTGCTGCTATCTTTTCTTTTCCCAGAGATATTTGATTGCAGAGTATACCTTCCACATCTCAAATCTCTCAGTTGGTTTTGAAAGATCCATTGACTTTTCCAGAAGATGGTACACTATTGAAAGATTATCTAATGTATGTCCTGTGTTATATCCATATTTTCTTCATGAAGGGCAATAGTACCTAATAAATATTTGGATGAGTTTTCCTGTTCTAGTTATGGTTTTCCTAAAGGAATCTATGTACAATGACTTATTCAGTGCTTGCAATAAACTCATACATTAACTGTTGTCAGTTCACTCATTCTACAAGTATTAAAACTGAGTCTCCAAATTTGAGTAAATGGATGATGACCCCTATGATAATAGAATTATGGGAAATAGAGATATCTGCCCTCAAAGACTTTGAGCATAACTAACATTATTGACTTCTCTCCCCTCATCATTACTGTTCTGCATTCTAAAGGGTCTAGCTACTCTCTGGTAAAGTCTGCAGATACTTACAGCCAACTATTGGACTACAGTTGGGGACCCATAAGAAAGAGTTAGGGAAAGGATGAAGGAATTGCAACCTCATAGGAAGAAAATAAGTATCAACTAACCAGGCCCCGTAGAGCTCCCAGAGTCTAAGCTACAAAGAAAGAGCATGCATGGGATAGTCTGTGGCTTGCAGCACATATGTAGCTGAGGACTGCTTTGTCTGGCCTCAGTGGGAAAGGATGTGCCTAATCCTGTAGAAACTTGGTGTTCTATGGAAGGGGGATACCCTTTCAGAAACAAAGAATGGGGAATGGAGTGAAGAACTCAGGGCAGGAAATCTGGGAAGGAGGGCGATGCTTAGAATGTAAATAAAAAAAATAATTTAATAAAATGACTATCTATCATTAGAATCTCCAATTTATAGTTGAGAGACTAAGGTCCAGAGAAATTTAATACTGTACCTCAATGACAGCGTGTGTGGCATCCCCAGGCTTGAAGCCAGAGTTCCTCACCATGAGTCTGCATCCTCTTCCTTTAGCATAACTGAGAATTTGCTAGTTTAGGGTGGTAGGCAGAATTGCTCTTCTGTTAGGGATAAGGAAATTTAAGAGTCTATTAAGATGTAGTGAATATTTCAGTTTTATTTCAAGCTTTAGTTCAATTATATGAGAGCAGGTTATATAAGAAATAGAGATCTTTATTGGACTACTGAGGACAAGGTGAAAAATATATATCAGCTTATCATCCTCCCATATATATGTCTACATGATTAAGTGGTTTAATAAGTTTTATAATAATCATTATTGTAACACATGGCATCATCTTATATCATATGATAGAAAGTAATGGTAGAATACTTTATGTTACTGCAGCTAACTCTTCTAGAACAACAGGACACCATATTAGCATGCAAATTAGAACCACATTAATTGTTGAATAAATGCTGGCATCTTACAGAGTAACAGATAAGAAGTAATTTAGACATATTAAGTTCACTGCCATAGTAACCTTGCAAAATGTATGGCCAAGCAGAATATGACTTTATAGTATATCATTTTAGCTTTATACCCAATAGATATTTTCCTTTTATTTCTTGCCAACAAAACTGAGTATGAATTAATCACAAATTTGAAAAATGTTATAAGAAAGGAGATATGTATCATGTAAATTATGACTGGTATAAATATAATTACTGTCTTTTACTTCTTTAACATTCTGCCTTGCAAATAAGTATGGTTTATTTACATTGTTCGGGTCAACAAGATGAATGGATTATCCTCCATGGATATCCTTTGAAGAAATATGTGAAAACAGAATACGTATACTGATTTTCTTCCTCTAAAACACATTTTATAAAGTGGTATTTACAGGGGGAGGCAACATTCCTGTGATTTACAGGCAAGTAGCCCAAGGAAGATTTTCATATCTGAGTGAAAAGAAAACCCTTGATAGCAATGATATGAGACAGTGCATGAATTTGAATTTCTTTAACTCTATCCCTATTTGATTATCTTTATTAAACACACATAAAGGTACTGAGGCATTTAATATTTAGGAATGATTTGGGGTTCAAGAGCATGCATATTTTGAATTGTTGTTCTGGCTTTACCTAATACCGCACTCACATTCTGACTGTCAACAAAGTATTTAAAATCTATGTCTCTGCTTCTTCAGTCAACAAATAATTTGTTCTTTCTGGTGATGATGGTAGGAAGAATTTTTACCCATGATGATGGATATAAAACAGCTGACAAATTGAATTCTATGACAGAGTTTCTTTTTATTAGATTTTACTTAGTATTTCTTGCTTAAAACAATTTTCTGCACATTTTACCAAATTAGATAACACAGAGATGGCCATTATATGAACAAATATGAACAGAATTATTTTTTCACAGTTAAACCTAAACTTGGTTATCTCCCTAGTTAACCTACCCTCAACCAATTGCATGGGTTTCTATGTTATATTAATTGGGAATGAGTGAAAGAAAGAATGACAAAAGCACTTTTTAAAAATGAAGGAAAGAGAGAAGTAAATACATCAACAGAAAACCCAAAGTGCTC
The DNA here is from genome assembly GCF_947179515.1 of Apodemus sylvaticus. NCBI lineage: Eukaryota > Metazoa > Chordata > Mammalia > Rodentia > Muridae > Apodemus > Apodemus sylvaticus. The sequence continues at coordinate 31,624,888 of NC_067492.1, forward strand.
TGCTCTGAGTTCTTTGGGCTCAAAGATTAGAAATCCTTGAATAATCTCAAAAGGACAAACCATAAATGCAGGCGATTACTAACATGTAAAACAAAGTGCTTCCTTTTGGAATAGACTTATATTTTATTTACATTCCCATTTTTTCTTAAGTTGCTTCATGAAAAATCATTTCTGTTTCGATTTGTGTGTGTGTGTGTGTTCTCTTCATGACTTTCTGTATTGTTTTCATTTCTCCCTGGCCTTTCATTTCCCTTCCTAATCTGATGACACTTTTATATTGTCATACAAAATAATCACGATAACTTTGATTATCTGTAAAACATGGTGTACTCTGAGAAAAATATTACAAAATGGAAGGCAATACATCAGTAATTTTGGATTCCCAGAAACGTAGTATCCTTAATTTGGGCTGACTTTAAAAAGGTGCTAAAATAGTAACATTCTTGTATTTTCTTTTTCTATTGCAGACAATGAGGCAGACCCTGAGACTATATGTGTTTCTTCTGTTATGTTGCTGTCCAATGTACTGAAGAAGCTAGCCTCAAAGTCCAGAACTACCCTGCAGACAAGAAACATGAGTCATTCCTCCAGCTAGTTTTAAGGGAGCAATGGATTGGGAACTGGGAGACCTCAGCTCCTCAGTCCTCTGAGCCTCCCACTAATTAACCTCTTACTAATTAGAAATGCCATTTTTAATTACCATCATTTTCCTCTTTAAATGTGGTGAAAGCTATCTCTGTAAGGCTCTGGGGTTCCATTATGTTTCAACAGCTGTAAATTACCTAAGTGATTAATGTGGCCTCTTCTGATGCCCCTGGAGGCCTATTCTCCCTGGGGAACAACGATGTCAAGCACAGAGCTCACCATCATGGGACGGAGCACATGTTTTCGTGATCTAACTTAATAAAGTGATCTGAAATGCAAGGCCTTGCCCTGAATCTGGTATACCAGATGGCTTCCAGTGAAAGGCTGAGGCTCAGCTATCATGGAGAACAAGAGACTGTTTGCCCACACACCTCTTAGGAGTAAAGTTACCTTGCAGTGAGATGCCCCTATCCCTGCTCCTGCATTTGCACAGGAGCTGGATGTGCAGAATACAAATCTTCCTGCTCATCTCAAAACATTGATCACTTGAGGGGAAAATGTTCTGCAGCCTGTACTTAACACTTCACTTACATTTTGGGTCATCTTACCTGGTATTTACTACATTTATGCCTCTTCATACCTCATAACCATATTTCCCTTGTATGTATACAAAACTATCTCCTTGTATCTTAATTTGCTCCTAGCCAGCTGTGCTGGCTAATTTTATGTCAATTTAACAAATGCTATAATCATGTGAGTGTTGGAAACCTCAACTAAGAATCTTCTTCTATAAGGTCAGGTTGCAGACCTAGGATATTTTCTTAAATAGTGATTTATATAGGGGAACCCACTCCATTATGTGTGGGAATGTGTCTGGGACATTGGTCATTGGTTGTGTAAAATCAGGTTGAACAAGCCACAGCAAACAAGCCAGTAATTTTCCCTCTTTCATGGCCTCTGCTTCAGCTTCTGCCTGAAGAGTCTGGTATTGCTTGAGTTCCTATAATACCTTCCATCCACAATGAACACTAATGTGGAAATGTAAGCCAAATAAACCTTCTCCTCTCCAAATTGCTTGGTTATGATATTTAATCACATCAATAGTAGCTCATTAAACTACACCCTCTCCAGCTTCACTTCACTGAAGCCATCTTTATAAAATTACTATCAACTGCACAAAGTTCCTTGATACATTGCACTGTTTTATCTAGCTCAGCATAGCATGCACCTTAGTTGCAAGTTAATGTGTGTTTATTCTTCCATTTAAAAAATATTAGTTTTCAGTCATAGGCCAAGCCATAGAAATAACAGGAAGAGGAAAGCTTTGACCCATAATTTATGTTCACACAACTGTTGTGGAATGTGGTACATGACTAAGACTTAATAATTGTTAAATGAATAAATGATTGAACTTCTAGCTTAGTTGACAATTTCCTTCCACGAGTAAACAGGCCATCTTTATAATTTGGTTGTGTACTCATCCTTTACCATCTTTATAATTTGGTTGTGTACTCATTAGAAATAAGTCTTCATGTGAATGTCTTCTGGTAATTTCACTTCTTTGATACTACTGTAAATGTCTGAAAATGTTTGTATTGCTTTATATTTTTGTTCAATTATTAGTGTCCAGGCAGTTGGATATCCATTATTTTCTGTTAGATACTGAGTTATAACATCATGTTTCAAGCAGTTTGAATGTTTCTGTAAATTAAAGAGATTACACAGGAATCATAATTTCCTTTGATAATTTAATATGAAAGGCCACAACTTATCTATGAAAGGAGAAAATGATGTGGTAAGCTTATTTATATAATAAGGTATTTTCTATAACAATGTAATTATAAGTCACAAATACAGTAAAACGTCTTTCACCCAATAAATGTTACACATTTCATGTCTTTGAGAGGACTATGGAAAAGGAAGATAAAAACAAACACTTTGTATCAGTCAATATAATGGTGATAATAAAGAACCACTTTTCTGTGGCTACATGCTGACTTTCCTGAAACAGTAGTTATTTTAATGATTGTGAATCAACTGACTTCAAATTAAAACACTATCCTGGGTCATCTGTGTAGACTTCATGTTATCTTCTTTCTGGGGTGTGTGTGTGTGTGTGTGTGTGTGTGTGTGAAAGAGAGAGAGAGAGAGAGAGAGAGAGAGAGAGAGAGAGAGAGAGAGAGAGAGAGAGAGAGAGAGATGAAAGGTCACAACAGAAAATTAAGGGTAATTGCGGGAATATAAAGTGTGAAAAGTGTGGATCAGGGTATGTGTACACCTAGCCCGTAGAAAGAGAGAAATGGAAAAGATTATTTGTGCCCCCGGATCCCAAACAGAGGGAGCACTCAAAGTTCAGAGGGAATTATTGGTTCTCCAAAATCTTAACTCCTAAGAGCATAGATTTAACTTGAAACCATATACATTATATAAATAGCTGACTGATATATATTCTTCTATTTGTATGTATATCAAATACATTAAAAATAAATGGACAAAGATAGGGCTCTTGTGTTGTCTATATTCCCTTAGAGGTATGAGATCCATGTTGCATGATATTTTAAGTAGATACTGAAAAAACCCTTAAGCTCAACACAAGAGAAGAACCATGCCAATAGTATGGCAGGCACTGCAATGAATTCAGGCAGAGTTTTAAAATTAATTTGTTCTTATTGTAGTTTAAATTAGGGATGGTTTTTAAAAGACAGGCTTCTCCCTGTGGATACCAGGATATCCTCAAAGTCATGAATTTTCTTCGTCATCCTCTTGAGTGCTGATATTTCAGGTGTCTTCTTCTGTCGATACAGTAATGGTATAATATTTCTTATTTATGGAAAATATAGTTCTCTTTAGTCTGAAAGATGCCAAGCATAATTTGCAACTTTTGGTTCATATTTTGTAAGTTCTTGAGTTTGTAATTATTTAATGATAATAATAACAAAACTGACTGCTATGTGTATATAATTTATTATTTCTAGGATAGTGCTCACCAATAAGATTTTTCTAATTGTCACAAATTAAAAAGCAAGCAAGCAAGCAAGCAAGCAAGCAAGCAAGCAAGCAAGAAAGAAAGAAAGAAAGAAAGAAAGAAAGAAAGAGACAGGGAGGGAGGGAGGGAGGGAGAGAGGGATGGAAGAAAATGGGAAGAGAGAGAGAGAGAGAGAGAGAGAGAGAGAGAGAGAGAGAGAGAGAGAGAGAGAGAGAGAGAAAGACCTCCACATGTGACTGACCACTTGATTCAAAATTGTGTTGTTTAAAGGTCAACAACTGTTTCTTGTGGCACAGACCTATCATCATAGCTACCCACAATATTGAGGTAGGGCATGAAAATTTCAAGACCACCAGGGAAACTTAAAAAAGGAAAAAATGTCTCTGTATCCATAAACACATAAACATGTAATTTTATAAATGCATATATATAATACTAATACAATGAAACATTCAAATAATGAACAAACTGGACAAGGATTTTATTGATGTTAGGGACAGATATGATTCTGAGAGGTCTTACTTTCATCTCTTACTGAATTCCTCCAGTTTTCTAAATGAATATAACTGTCATCAATCTCTTAAATGTGGCACTAATTTTATGGTGGGATTACTTTCCTGTTATCACTCTCATTTCCTTCACCAGAAGGGACATCTCGTCACCTTCAAAGTGGGTATCAGCTGTGGTAAGTGTCCTTCATAAGGGAAGGGCCATTGAGATCAGAAGGGAGACTCTATTATTTGGACACATCTGCTTTCCAGGTGGTGGTAAATTCTATGCTTGGCTCTTAGGTGAAAAGTTGCATGTGCCATCAGTGAATAAATAGACCGGAGAGAATGAAATAGAATTGATATTAGCTAGTAGCCAGACTCATATTAGGAAGGACAAAACATAATAATAGACAGAAGAGACTTTACACTGCTTAGTCTTTTTGAATAATTCCAGTCTTATGTTGGTTCCCCACAGAAGTTGGGTTTCCTATAAAAAATATTCTTCATTCTCATTCCACCTCAACTACTCTTTATTCCATAAAGCACTGAAGTTTATTCAGTTCTTACAAGAAAACAATTTTTCTCCATAAGCCTATCTCTGGTCTGAGCCCATCAGAATGGAAGTATTTTTATGGTCAGTGACTTTACAAGCATTTTTAGAAAGAAGCCACTGGTGAAAAGTCACTAGGAGCCTGGAAGGCTTCCTTGTGCTTTATGTGTGCACTCTCAAACAACAAAAATTAAAAGTTTCTTGGCTTCAGGGACGGCTCATCTGTTAAAAGCACTGACTTCTCTTCCAGAGAACATGAGTTGTGTTGCAGGATATACGTGGCACCATCTATAACTTCAGCTCCAGAAGAGTCAACCCCTGATTGGATGTCCAGAAATGCTGCATGGACACAGGGCACAGAAGTACATCCTGGTAAAGCATGTATACACCTAAATAAAAATAAGTAAAATCTCAAAAAAGAATAAATAAAATGAAAGTGTTTCCTGACTAGGTTTATATCATAGAACTATAGTTAGGAGTCTGAGGCAGGAGGATTGCAAATGAATGATTGCTTGGGTTGCAGAATGAGTTCAAAACTACCTTGATAAACTTCATATGACCTGTCTTAAAATAGAAGTCTGTTTTTTTTTAGGTCAGTAGAAAAACAGTGACCATACATGTATAAGTTCAGGTACAAAAAACAAAAGTACAAAGGAAAGGAAAAATGATTTCTTTAAAAATATTTTTATAATTTATTTTATTTAAAAAATATAAAATATTTCATTATACTCTTCTCCTTCCAACTCTCCAATTCTACAACCCACTCCCTTTCAAATTCATGGCATCTTTTCTACAATGTATATTATTTTTATTATCATTATTATATCTATTAATAAATAAAAATACAACCTAAGAAGCCTATTTATAGGTACTTGTTTGTACGTGATTTTAGGACTGAACAGTTGGTACTCAATAACCAACTACAGCTCTCGTATTGGAAAGGTTGTTTTCATTCTCTCAGTAGTCATCAAGTAACTGTAGAACTTCATCTGGAGCTAAGGGCCTCTACAATTTCTCCCATTTAGTTGGCATGCTAATTGTTGCTGTCTGTTTTCAAGACTTGTTTATGAAGCCATATTGATGAGATTACATAAGCGTAGTTCACATGTCATATCTAAACATAAAAAAGAAAAAGAAAAAAATCACAGTATTATTCTTGGTCTTCTTTACCTTAAACTATTTCTGCCTCTTATCTTTGTCCTTGAGCTTTTAGGTATAGAAGTTGTATTAAGATGTATTAACTAGAGATTCTTATGATCAGTTGTTCTCTGAATTTTTATGTTATGGTTTCTATCTGCTTCAAGAGATGTTCTTTGACTAAAGTTAAGAGATACACTTATCTGTGTGTATAAGGACATACATTTTGGAATGCCTGATATGATTTCCCTTCTGTTGAATTGCCTTTAAGTCCAATTTAGACAATTGTTGGTTACAAACAAGATGTAAGTGTTACTGTTGTACTTCTCAAAATATCTTGCCATGTCAGAAATTATTATAATTCATAGACATCAAAGCTGAATAGGACTACTCATTGTTTTCTAACCCTTGGCTGTTTGCAAATCAGCTTTTGATACTAGGAAAGCTAGTGATCATAGAGGATGCTTTCCAACCAGATCTAGCTCTATACCTCAGAGTACCACGCTCAAAGTGCATGTTGTCTTCACCAATAGTAGCCTTCACTTTCTGTGAGGCAACCAAGTGAAACCATAAAACCCTACCATGTTTTCCAAGTCTCTTTGACTTCCCTGACCAACATTAATTCAAAAGGTTTCTCATGTCTGGTAGTTGTGGTTGTGTCTGGTAGTCATGTCTGTGTTTTGTTAGATAGTATGTGATGTGTGTGTGTATGTGTGTGTGTGTGTGTGTGTGTGTGTATGTGTGTGTGTGTGTGTTGGGGGTAGGATGTCTGCATTTCTGCCTAGATGCTGGGGTGTCAGTAGTTTGACCATGCTCAGAAAGGTAAAAGGTAGGAGTGCTAGGCTATACTTCTTCCTTGCTGCTTCTGTGGTTCTGGAGACTGTGTGTCTCAAACTCCTGTGCTCCCAGATGCTGCTGGAGACCATGAGGAGTTGGAAGAAGGCACGAGCACCTGAAATGAGCCCAGAGTAGGTGAATGAAGAAATTTGGCAATACCGGAATGAGCACCTAGACGTGGAGGATTGGAAGAGGGTCTTCTACAGGAGATGTAGGTATGGCTCTCTGTGATGAAGATTTCCTCCTACCTGCTGACCTTAATGGAGACAGTTCCTACTCACCCAAATTGCTTTATTCATAGCAAAGTGGGATGCATATGACTTACTCAGTGTGGACTAGAGATTAAGTACACTTTGCAGAAAGAAATGCCCAATAAGGAAAGCTGACTGTCTAAACACTTGGGGCCTATCCAGATACCTTATTAGCATGGAGAACTCTAGGCTCTATGCTATGTGACCAACTGGTCCTTTTAGTCCAATGCCATCGCCATGTCCTCCAGGATAGGAATCTGGTTGAGAGATAGTTCAAACTCCTTCCATTCTCAATTATGAGAAAAAAACCTGTTTTATAAGGATTCTGAACTTTATTCTTCTGTCTGGTGGAATGGTCCACTGCCCAACAACTCCTCCTTTTCCATTTTCTAAAGGATAGGTGTCATTGGAGTGACTATCTCCTATGTTCTTTGTAGTTAAAATTCTGGAAGAGATAGGGTGGTTTTTTTGTGTGTGTGTGTGTGTGTGTGTGTGTGTGTGTGTGTGCGTGTGCGTGTGCGTGTGCGTGTGCGTGTGTGTATGAATATGTACATTTAATTAAGTATTCCTGTGTAATACATTTACCTCGGCTGCAGTTAAACGGCATTAAATAACAGTTCTTAGGACAAATAAGTTTGCTTTTAATAATTAAAGATGAGGCAGAGGTTATGTCTTTAGCAGAAAGGTGAAACAAAGACACATGGTACTAGGGGAAATGTTCAATGGAGTGAACTAATTTTCAAATATAAAAGAAAAGCTAAGGAAGACATCTAAGAAAATGGTTGTACTAGCTGAAACCAGAATAAAACTTTCCAGGGTTTATGTGATCAAAGTAAAGAACATGCAACTTGGAGATTTTGAACTATCTTACCATCTTAGAAACAACACAATTATTCCCCTTATAACTTGCCTAGAACCTATAAATTTCTTGGTTATCATAGATCTAGCACCAAGTCATATACTGTTAAACTATTAAATCTGTAATTTCTTCTTCGGAGAAAGTACATACTTATCAAATTGGGCTTAAAACCTGCATAACATCTACTTATGTAATTTATTAGAATGGCATGGTCACTGAATACTGTATTTTCCAGAGAAATATAGTAATGAGTAATTTAAAGCAACATTTAAAAATACAGATATTGTCATAAAGAGATTCCTTAAAGACTCTGATTCCTCAAGACTCTGACCTTTATCCTACTTGTATTATATCAGCAAGTACTTCAAAATTCTAAAATTTACCCCTGCATCTGAGATAAGAGAGAACAATAAAACAATGTTACTAAACAAACACAAATTCCAGAAATTAATTTAGGAGGTCAATTATCCCTGTGTTGCTGGTTAGTTTGTTCTGTTTGTTTGTTAGTTGGTTGATTTTTGGTCTCTCCATAAAAAATATTAGAATGAAATTCAAGGATTGCACTGCCTATTGCGAAGGCAAAACTAATGCCAAGGGCTGAAGACACAAAACTCTTCTAAAAGAGTTTAAAGGGGTTTTCAAAGATTTTCAATTAACATCATTACATAATTCATACCCATTGCTCACTTTTGATGCTCTCTGGGGAGTTCAGAGGCCAGGGGTGCATGGGTGACACCAACATAGACAGAAACGAATCAGAACTCAGGATACAAATTTTAGAATCAAAAGGAAATAAATTTCAGGCCCAGTTTAACCTAATTCAAGGCATGATGTCTTCTCTGTAGAAATATGGATTCAAATGACAAGTTCTCTGAAAATCTAAATGTTCCATGATACTGCTCAAGCTTCATCTCAGAGCTGATAGTCTAAACCTTGCAGTCAGATATGACATCAGTGTCCACCCAAATTTTGTTGTTTGGTTTGGTTTAGTTTGATTTGGTTTGCTTTGGTTTGCTTTGTGTGATGGTTTATATATGCTTGCCCCATGGAGTGGCACTATTAGAGGGTGTGGCCCCATTGGACTAAGTGTGACTTTGTTAGAATGGGTGTGTCATTGTGGGTGTGGGCTTTAATGCCCTACTCTTAGCTGCCTGGAAGAGTGTTAGAAGACTTCAGGTGAAGATGTAGAACTCAGCTCCTCATGAACCATGCCTGCCTGGATGCTACATGCAACCATGCTTTCTGCCTTGATGATTATAGACAGAACCTCTACACCTGTAAACCAGCCGCCATTTATATGACTTGTCTTGGTCATGGTGTCTGTTCCCAGCAGTAAAACCCTAACAAAGACACTTTGTTTGTTGTTTTGTTCCACATAGGTACTGGTCTTTTGCAGAATTTCTTTTCCTTGGTGTTTAGCAGCAGTGACCAGCCATCACTGACAAGTGCAAGCAGCAATTTGCAGCACCCTCTAGGATTAAAAGTTCTCCAGCAAGACTCCAGTTATCAGGAACCCCCATAGTCTTAGAAGTCATAGTCCTGGTGTTTGAATGGGCCGGGCTATCAGGATTCCTCTGTCCCTCTACAACAGGCACTCCTGTGGCTGTTGATCTGGGAGGGATGAGTCATTTCTGTTAAAGTCATGATTCCTTTCTGGAACTTTTCCCATGGTCAGGACCTGCAACCTCAGCCCTCTGCTGCCCAATCTGTGTAGCTGCTTCTCCCACCGGCTCTGTGCTGTAACTTCCTCAGCAGTTTTGATGCTTGCACAGCTTGGTCTATGGGTGACTGCCTAGCTGTTGGCTGCCACTGTACTCCCCTGCCTCTGCCATGGCAATCTGTTGCCTCTGTTAGTTCCTTGTCAAGTCACATTCTCAGTGTGCACTACCAAAAATAGACAATTCATGAAAGGTCTTTAATTGGGCTCAAGCTGTCCCACAAAGGACCCAGCATGGAAAGCACTTTGCCCTTTGATTCACCAAAGGAACCTGAGCTGCCTATTTACATAGACTGCAATATCTGCACCAATCACAACCGTTTGTTTTGAACCAATCACATCCTTGTTTGCTTTAGCACCCATCATAGCATGTCTTTTGCTATGCCACCAAGGTAGGTGTTCTCTTTCTCTCTCTCTGATCTTAAGCATATAGTTACAGGGTTACCTAGACCTCATTATCGCTGGTGATACAAAATAATCTAAAAGTCCTGGTTGTGCCAGGAGGTTTTGAAGCTCAGCAATCAGCTGTGATCCTCATGAAATTTTCTTAATGTGTTCCAGACAGTTCATGCACCATAAGGTGGTGAGGCTGGCTGTTAGAAGTGCTGGGATTTTCTTTAAGACAGCTAGGTTAGCAAGGGAAAATCTAAAAGCTTCATGTCAAAGACAGCCAGAGCACCAAGGGGAAGCTCAACTAGTTAGGGAGATGTCAGTTTGCCACACCCTCACTGCCTTTTCTTCTTTATTGAAAAATGAACACAAGAAGGACTGCTTAAATATGAACTTGAAGAATTTATTATTAATACAAAAAAGAATTTTTGACAGGGTTTATCAGGGAGAGGTGGTCCCAAGACTCACCTCCACCCATTTGATATTATCTCCTTTCAAAAATGATGCAATTTCTATTTGAATACTAACTGTTCGATACAAGGAAATATAATATGGGAATCTCCAGTCACTTGACTATGTTAGTATAAATAAGTAGCTATTTACGAAACAGAGCGAGAGACAGAGAATGGGGAGAGCACACTACTTACTGTGCAAGTCCATTTGTGGATTCAGTCTTTTACACTTAGTTCTTTCTGGATTTTGAATGTACTCATCATATAAAGGAGAAAAAAAATATATGCTAGTTTCAAAGCATGCTTCAAACACGCAGCTGCAGAAGGAAACTGAATGGCAGGTTTTGTTTACTGAGCATAAAGTACTGAAGCCATGCCTAGTTGCATATCAACTAATGTGTACAAATTGACAGTCAGAAGTGGCTGGTTTGGACTATGTGTGTGTGGGGGGAGGGGTGGTAGCTATATATGCAGAATAGAAACTCTGTGGCAGAGATGGTTAAAGACAATGGGAAATTAATTTTTATTCATAGGATAGAGGAGGGTGGCAATTGTGGAGGCTGTGGAAACAGGAGGGAGGTCTCCATTTCCTTTTATTGTATTTCTATTTATAGTAGCATGCAATCCACCATGCAGGAGCAGGAGCCAGGTCCATCCTGGTGTGTTCTCCACTGTCAATAACCTTAACCTTGGAAGTATTGATTCTGGTAATATTCTCTCTCTCTCTCTCTCTCTCTCTCTCTCTCTCTCTCTCTCTCTCACACACACACACACACACACACACACACACACACACACACACACACACATCAATTACTCACCAAAAACTCTGTTTAAGAACAAGATATCCCAGCTTTGACCCCCTTTCTGGCAGAACCATACCTCTCAGAATGAGGTTATCTGATACAAGAACCAATTTTCTGTGCTTGTCAATTACCAGAGGCATTTTCTCTAGACTAGACTTCACATATCTGCCTGATTATAGGCACTTTAACATTTTGATGAACATGGAAGATGTGTTTGTATGTGTATGTATTCCTTTCTTGATTCCATACAACATTTTCACAACTATGGCTTGGTATCTGAAAAGAAAAGTTTTTACATTCTTAGTTACCCACAGGTGTTATATACCCTTATTTTTCTTAATTTCAATGGAATATTTTTGTTCATTCTTTGAGAATTTCATATCATACACCCAATAACACACACTCCCCAGTCTTTCCATGTCTGCCTGACCTACCTGTGTGGTCTTGCACCTCCACAACAAACAAATAAACAAAAAAGAAGTTTAATTTGAGTTATCTACATATTCACTGTATGGTCTTTCAGTGATCTGCCTCTCTGCATCAACCCCAGCCCCAGTACCTCAATGGAAGCCACACTTCAGCATCCGCATAGCATTGTTTTAGAGTTCTCTTAAATGGCTTCCAGCTAAGACTGTTTGGAGATGGTTGAGGGTGGGGATAGGGGTTGTCATAGAAACCTTCCTTATGCCTCTTAGCTGTGCATCTGCAGTCATCACTATCACTACCACAGTAGCTTCCTTACTTATTTTTTTAATTTACTTTAAATTCCAGATTTTATCCCCCCTCTACCGTTAGACAGTTCTACATCCAATAACTCCTTCCCACCCCCTGTCTCCATGAGGATGTCCCCACCCTCCAATCCCCACCCCACTAGACCTTTAAATTCCCTGGGGCCTCCAGTCTCTTGAGGGTTAGGTGCATCTTCTCTGACTGAACCTAGAACCCAGCAGTCCTTGCTGTATGTGTTGGAGACCTCACATTAGCTGGTGCAAGCTGTCTGGTTGGTGTTCCAATATCTGAGAGATTTCAAGGTCAATGTTAATTGAGACTGCAGGTTCTCCTACAGGGTCACCCTCCTCTTTAGCTTCTTCCAGCTTTCCCCTAATTCAGCCAGAGGGGTCAGCAGCATATGTGCATTGCCTGGGTGCAATATCTGCATCTGACTCTTTCAGTAGCTTGTTGGGTCTTCCCAAGGGCAGTCATGATAGATCCCTTTTTGTCAGCCCTCCATAGCTTCCTTAATGGTGTCAGATCTTGGGACCTCCCCTGGATCCCACTTTTCGCCTGTTGCTGGACCTTCTTTTCTTCAGGCCCCTCTCATTTCCAGCCCTGTAGTTCTTTTAGACAGGAACAATTATGAGTCAAAGTTTTGACTGTGGGATGACAGCCCCATTCCTCACTTGATGCCTGATCTTTGTGCTGGAGGTGGACTCTAAAAGATCACCAGAGAATGCTGATCATGGGCTTCCACACAGTTTTGTGTAACATTGTCCCCAGCTGAAGCAAAACCATGGACATAGAGGAGGCCCAAGGAGGCTCCTTGGACCCTAGACATCCACACAGCCTCAGATAGCAAAGTTGGCCATTCTCAACAATATGGCCCCTTGCAGCAGCACTCCCCAAAGCTTTGACATCTGATTTTTTTTTTCATGGAAATCAGAGCACTTTCTTATTACTATGTTTGGATTTTGCCCAGATTCTTTCCCAATATCTCCTAGGGTAACTAATATCTCCTGAAATTTTGCTTGTAGAAATGTATTTATTGTTATTCCACATGTTTCCTTTTTCCATAGAGGATTTGAAATGGCTTTTAAATTATTTTTAAAAAGGAAAATCATTCAACTCTAGGCTTATTATCTAAACTCAGTTTATTATCTAAATATTCAACATTTTCCAAAATACCTTTAAGTACTAATATGCCAACCAAATTGTAGTAGTAGATAATGTCCCTAATAACTACTGAGGGTCTCAGGGCCAGTACTCAAGCTACATATTATTGACCACATTTGGATAGTTACAAGAACCATTTAATCTAGATGCATTCAACTGCAGTAAATGATGCATTTATTCTACTTTGCAACTGTAAAGAATTCTTAAAATGTCCATTTTATGTAAGTGCACCAAGTCTATTCTGCAAATAGGTAAACATACTTGTCCAAGGTCAAATAATTGAAAACACAAAATCTAGGCCAATGTTTTGGGAACCAGAGTCCATGCTCTCAAGCAGTATTCTATACTGATTTAAAAAAGTTCCCAGAATATTCTGTCAAAGCAGTTAGACATCCACAGGCAAATGAGATAATGTACCTATCACCCAGCATTCATGTTGACAAAGGTGTGAGTGAAGTAAATAATTATTCAAGTAGACTGTATCAGAGAGAAGTTAAATTTATCCTTATGATCTATCATCTGTATGTATATATGTATGTATGTATGTATGTATTTTCTGTCTATATTTATTTATGTATCATCTATCATCTATGTATCATATCATTTTTGTTACAGTTTGTGTTTTTGTTGTTCGCCTGGGTTTTTTGTTGTTGTTATTGTCAAGTCTTTGTTTTGTTTTTGGTTTAACACAGAATATTCCTATATTTATCAGACTGATAATAGACTCATGTTTTCCTGCTTTAGTCCTCCTAGTATTGTGATTGTAGGCTATGGATCTAAGCCCAGCTCATAATCTAAACTCTACTGTCTCACTTTCTTTCAAAGTACACTCTGTAAATCACATGGTCCAATGGGAGCTTGGCTCAAGTTGCTTTCCCAGGTTGCAGTTAGTGAAATGGGAATGTTCAAGCAAAGGGGTTTATTGGTTAAATTAACATAGGAATACCCCAGGTCCAAAAGCATGTCAACAACACAAACCGAACAAGGCACGGGAAGGGATCATTTTGCCTACAGGAATACCCAAGCTGGTCTTACAGAACTTGTGGGATCTGAAGGATCTCAAATTCTGCACATTAGGCAGGGGGAAATTGTTCCTTTGCATACTGAACAAGTTAGTGATCCAATACAGAAGAAACTGGTGAATGTCTAAAACTCTGCTCAGATTAAAATAATATAACTTGATTTGTAGAACATACCAATTTCTATGTTTCAAATATCCCTACTTATCTCAACTACTAATAGTCATGGAAGGATACTTGGCTCACACAAACGGATAAAAACTCTATTCTGCATACTACTAATCATAAGCACCTAGACATTCGTGAGAGGGGATCTCTTCAAAACTGAGAATCCATAAGTCTTGTATCATCACTACTATATGGAAGGAACCAGTCCCTTAGTCCAGGAAATATGAGTGAGGTCATAAACCGTCCATCCATGGGCTATAGAAGTTGTATGGCTTTACAGACTTAGGTATGTATAGAGCATTAACTTGCATGTGGAGGGTTTTGTATCTTTATCTATCTATCTATCTATCTATCTATCTATCTATCTATCTATCTATCTATCTGTCTGTCTGTCTGTCTATCTATCTATCTATCTATCTATCTATCTATCTATCTATCTATCTATCTGTCTATCATCTATCTATATCTATGTAAAAGACCTAAAACTTTAGGTCTTTAAGTATATTGAAATTTGAGGTGATATTTCAACTGCATAATATATTTTATAATACTTAAATTCTTCATTTTTGCCTTGATAAGCAATATACCTCATATTTTATCTAGAAGACAAGTAGAAACCACACTTGATAACACAAACACACACACACACATACACACATAGAGAGAGGAGGCAGAGAGAGAGAGAGAGAGAGAGAGAGAGAGATATGTATACACACACCTATGGATAAATATGGATACGCAAACCTATGAACACACATACACAACACACCCATGGAGAGAGTTAAAATAGTGATTGCAACATGTACTATTAATACTAAAAAGAGATATTCTTTATATCCTTAGGTTAAACTCAGATTATATAGAGTCAAGCAATGCAGATATTATTCTAATACTTGGTAGATCTAAAAAGCATTTGGGTCATTTCTGACATACCCTAAATTCAAAAACCTTTGTACTGGCTAATATTTTTACTGTATACATTCATTCATTGGAAGTCAAGTACTTTCTGTTAAATGGCTCCCTCTGAATGGCAACTTTCATTTGGTTGGTATTGATCTTCATTTCATTGGCTATAGAGCAGATATAGGACACAAAGTTGAGAAAAATTTAAATTTATAAAAGTATCAGTTTGGTGAACAAGAGAATTGCCACAAATTTTTGTTTAAATTGGTGATTATTATAGTTTATGATAATACATTCTGAAAATTCCTATGGATTGATATAGTTAGAGAATAATCACTGGATTTTTCACAAAATATTTCATGTAATCAGAGGAAATATTTGTTTTTTTTATTAGAACAAAACAGATGGCTTTCCTGTATTACAACTTGGATAAAATTCATTCAAAAGCAAGGGCTAAAAAAAACTTGGAACCTCTGTAAGAGCAATATTACTAATTAAAGAAATGTATCTTTGTGTGGGTTTGTGTTTTACCTTCATGTATACCCATTTGAGGGTATAATATTTCCTGGATCTGAAGTTATAGAAAGTTACGAACACCACGTGGGTACTGGGAATTGAACAACAGTGATAAAACATTCAGAAAGAGATCAAGAAAAGGCATTGACTGAATTGTGAAATGGTAAGATGAGTTCATAAAAAAAATTCTGATTTTTTTTTTACTTTATTAGACGTTGGATAGAATTATTAAATGGTGATATTTTCAGGAAACTGATTTTCAGCAATAGTAAGGGATAATGAAGAATCTAATTTATGTGTTTCTTTAATTCATGCTATTTCATACCATGTAAATATAAAATTTTGTATAAGTGAATATTGTATTTATCAATTAGACCTCAATAAAAAGGAAAATTTTAACTTAAAGAAGGAAAATTATTAGCTGGAAAAGAGAATGTAAAAAGTACAGTGTTTCATATATAAATGGGGAAATTTAAAATATTAATTAATGAAAGAATCAAAGATCAGGTATAAAAGGTATGATTATATATATATAAAAACCTGTGAAACTTTTGTATACAAAGAGTAGACAAAGAACAAGGAGTTAACAAAACTGTCAAAAGTAGTGGGGGAAGTCTGGAAATCAATAATAAATCATCAGTGTTGGTAAATAAATATGAATATATAATCTACAATAGTTGTGTGTGTGCATGGGGTGGGGGATGGGGATCTTTCGGAAAGCCCAATTTGTTTTGACATTTGAGCAAAGTGGGAAAGAGTTATGAATCACTAAACATATAAAAGGAAAAGTTGTATTTTACTTCTTAAAAGAAATCAGGGACCTTAATTTGTGAATAATACTATGAAGCAACCTCAAGCAAACATGATCATGTTTGTTCTTCTTTTAGTTGATTACAGCTTTCTGGGAAAATGGTCTATCACAAGGCAGCATGATCCTTGGAGACCAGCCTGTCTCACAGGAGACAGGAATCCAGAGTCTTTGTGCTAACAGCAGATGGAGTCACCTATGCCACTTTCCTAGAAAACAAGTAGGAACTCTGTGATAAGCCTGTTGCTGTAGAGGATATACAATCGTTAAAAAAATCCATCCCATGAATGTTTATGGTGAAGAAGGGGGATGTTCTGGATTAAAATCATGTGTGAATTTATAGATACTTGATACCATTTAAGGTTACAGAAAGGGCATAAAATTGTGACTATAGTTCAGAAACTAATAAGAAACATGTAGCTTTAAAAATTGCTATTTTATTTTTTTGTTATGTCTGTGTTTCTTTTTAATTCTGAATTTGACATGAAACTAGACTACTGAAGATTAAACTTAGGATGTGAAGGCATTCCCTCAGTGATGGATGCCTTCTATAAAATAGGTAACCGAAGAATAATATACCACAGGGATTTTATAGCCATCATATTTCAGGACAGATGTCTAACAAAAAGGCAAGAACTCTAAGAAGCATTAACCTCTGCTTCCCTCCCCTCCCCATTAGAGCTGAATACTGCACAGGACTCAGACAGCTCCTTGTCAAAGTACCCACTTCCTTCAAATGAACTACCAGACGAGGGTGACATATAAGCTAAATGCGTTTGTGGTTAGCATTTGGTTTCAACCACAAGTAGGGTAAATTTTTAAAGATCTGATAATCAACAAATTATTAATATTATTAATATTATGCTTCTTCCTTTTTATAAGAAGTGATAACAACATACTAGTGATAAAGAATTATAGAAAGTAGTTCTTAATTTGAGCCATAAATAACATCCATATTGTGTGGACCAATTTATTACTAAATGATTCAGATTTAGCTCTACAAGATATTCTTACTATTGGACCACAGATATATTTCTGTAGTTAATTTATGGTATGGAATTATATTCTTAGAATAATTTAGACATAGATTAAAATATTTACCATGGAGTGTAATTGAACTGGTACAATTATACGTGATATAAAAAAATAATAATGGTATACTATTATCTAGTCTTAGGCTTCTAGACTTAACATTTTTTCATATCTTTCATAGCATTTATTGTAGCTAGAAAAGAAATTTGTTTTTTTTTGATGATACAATACATAGTTTAAAACATAATTCAAATAGAGATTGAGAAGAGGTGCATTAAAATTAACTTTGTGAATTTTACCAAGCAAATCAGAAGCACTTGAAAAATTGTTTGTTGGGTAAATAAATGTTAAAAGCTTTCCTCTTTGAATTTTCCATACTATAGAATTCTAAATACAAGCTTGTGAATTTGTCACATTCGCTGAGTACTAGTTTCATTACAAATTTGTGTTCTGATTTTGCAAAATTTGGTCTTGATGATCATGTTCTTTGTGTGCTAGTCTTCAGTGTAGGTAGAGGAACATAATCATAATGAACTAGAATCTATCATTAATCCATGATTGATTTAATTCTTCCAGAGCACCTCACAGTTGACAGTAGAATGAAACTTTGGAAAATATACAATTTTATGTTATAACAATGCATACTATGATTTCCTCTTTTGATTTTCTAGACTTGAGAATTGTTCCTACCTAAAATAAGAGAGATGCAAAACTGTAGAAAAGGAAATTTTAGACTCATATAATATTCCTATTTAGTACATTAATCCTCTAAATCAGAGTTGGTCTCTATATTATGAAGTGACATGATATTGAGCAAATAATCCTCTAGTACAGAATTCACAGTCAAATTCCTGATGTGGGATAATGACATCCTCAGAGCACTCTATTTTCTTGATGTTTCTATATACAGTGTGTGTGTGTGTGTGTGTGTGTGTGTGTGCATGCATGCATGTGTTCTCATTTGTATCTGGTCATGCATGTATGTGATGAAAGTTCAATTGTTCAGATGTGGGGGCTTTTTTTGTTTTTGTTTTTGCTTTTGTTTTTGTTTTTGAGAATGGACACTGCTTACTTCATTAGGTCCTGATAGTAAAAAATAATAATAATTATATTTTTTAAACTGATACATTGTGAAAACAACTAATAGGCTACATGGCAGATTCATTAGCATCCAGCCTATTACTGATTATTCTTCACAATTCAGCCATACACTTGCAATTTACTCTTAGGTGCTAAGTGGATGGAGGCAAATGGAATGGAATATCGCCATGTGCCAATTAAATAGAATTACTGGCCAGTCATAAACCATTCCAAAAACTGTAGAGCTCTGTAGAGGTATATTTTACTAGTCTCAGTTTACATATGAGGGAACTGAGGCAGAATAGAGACATAAAAGTGTTAATGGTTATACAACCAGTCTCTATCAGAGGCAAGAGTACAATAAAAATGTCCATTTCCTAAGCCAGGAATGTGTCAGTTTTGCCCTATTGAAAGCCAGTCATGGTGAACCAAATTATGGTTCAGAGAATAAAGATACTTAATACTTAACATGACAACATGAGTATGGGTTCTAAGACCAACATACTGAAAGGAAAGAACCAGCACCTACAAGGTGTCCCCTTACTCGGTATGTACTATGTGTCATGTTTACACACATACATACACATACAGAATAGGTTTATTTTAAGTTGTCATATCTTACATCTTGCATCTAAATCCTGGTCTCCTTTTCTGTGCATATCTCTAAGGGTGAAACTATTATTAGATTACTGATCTGAGAATGATGGATCAAAAGCTGTATTATTCTATAGACAAATCAGAAGATTTAAGTTTAAAATGATAATGATATTTAAATTCAGATAAAGATAAACCATCCTGTTGTTTTTATATATGAATTGTCAGTAATTTTAGCTCTGTAGATAGAAGTTGGCTTTCATTGGTAATTGTATTTATTATTATTTAGTGTCTTAGTTAGGGTTTGTATTGCTGTGAAGAGACACCATGACCATGGCAATTCTTATAAAGGAAAGTATGAAGTTGTGATTGGCTTACAGTTCAGAGGTTTAGTCCATTATGATCATAGTGGAGATCATGGCAGTACTCAGGTAGACATGGTACTAGAGAGGGAGCAGTGAGTTCTCTGACTCATTAGGCAGCAGAATGAGAAAGCCAGTGGACCTGGCTTCTGAAACCTCGAAGTCTACCATCAGTGAGAGACTTCTTCCAGTATGGCAACACTTAATCAAAAAAGATCATATCTCCTAATACTGCCACTCTTTATAAGCCTATGAGAGCCATTTTCATTAAAACATCATATTTGGTTTGAATAGTGAGAAGACATTACATAGAAGTTTTATGATAATTGCAATAAATTACCTTCCACTCAACTCACAATGAGTATGATTTACATATTTTCTCAAACATACACATGCCTTAGGATAGAAAGTATGAGTAAAGAAGAATTCAAACCATGAAATTATTCTGTTCACTGGAAATTTGTAAGATGCAATATATTTCTTCTTCAAACATCTTTCTAAGATGAAATGTAAATGAAATTATTTAGAAAAATATAAAAACTAAATACCAGGAGTCATAGAAAGTCTTCCAACCAAAAAAAGCACAGGACGAGATGGTTTCAGTGCAGAATTCTATCAGACCTTCAAAGAAGAGTTAACACCAATACTCTTCAAATTATTCCACAAAATAGAAACAGAAGGAACACTACCCAATTCCTTCTATGAAGCCACAATTACGCTGATACCAAAACCAAAAAAAGATCCAACAAAGAAAGAGAACTTCAGACCAATTTCCCTTATGAACATCGATGCAAAAATACTCAATAAAATTCTTGCCAACCGAATCCAAGATCACATCAAAACGATCATCCACCATGATCAAGTAGGCTTTATCCTGGGAATGCAGGGTTGGTTCAATATACGGAAATCCATCAATGCAATCCACTACATAAACAAACTCAAAGAACAAAACCACATGGTCATTTCATTGGATGCTGAAAAAGATTTGACAAAATTCAGCATCCTTTCATGCTTAAAGTCTTGGAAAGAACAGGAATTCAAGGCTCGTACCTAAACATAGTAAAAGCAATATACAGCAAACCAGTAGCCAGCATCAAACTAAATGGAGAGAAACTTGAAGCAATCCCACTAAAATCAGGGACTAGACAGGGCTGCCCCCTTTCTCCTTATCTTTTCAATATTGTACTTGAGGTACTAGCTCAGGCAATTTGACAACATAAGGAGGTCAAAGGGATACAAATTGGAAAGGAAGAAGTCAAACTATCATTATTTGCAGATGACATGATAGTCTACCTAAGTGACCCAAAAAATTCCACTAGAGAACTCCTACAGCTGATAAACAACTTCAGCAAAGTGGCAGGTTATAAAATCAACGCAAGCAAATCAGTGGCCTTCCTATACTCAAAGGATAAGCAGGCTGAGAAAGAAATTAGGGAAATGACCCCCTTCACAATAGCCACAAATAGTATAAAGTATCTTGGGGTGACTCTTACCAAACATGTGAAAGATCTGTATGACAAGAACTTCAAGACTCTGAAGAAGGAAATGGAAGAAGACCTCAAAAAATGGGAAAACCTCCCATGCTCATGGATCGGTAGAATTAATATAGTTAAAATGGCCATTTTGCCAAAAACAATATACAGATTCAATGCAATACCAATCAAAATCCCAACTCAATTCTTCACAGAGTTAGAAAGAGCAATTATCAAATTCATCTGGAATAACAAAAAACCCAGGATAGCTAAAACTATTCTCAGCAACAAAAGAAATTCTGGGGGGAATCAGTATCCCTGACCTCAAGCAATACTACAGAGCAATAGTGTTAAAAACTGCATGGTATTGGTACAGTGACAGGCAGGAGGATCAATGGAACAGGATTGAAGATCCAGAAATGAACCCACACACCTATGGCCACTTGATCCTTGACAAAGGGGCTGAAAACATCCAATGGAAAAAAGATAGCCTTTTGAACAAATGGTGCTGGTTCAACTGGAGGTCAGCATGCAGAAGAATGCGAATTGATCCATCCTTGTCTCCTTGTACTAAGCTCAAATCCAAATGGATCAAGGACCTCCACATAAAGCCAGACACTCTGAAGTTAATAGAAAAGAAACTGGGGAAGACCCTTGAGGACACTGGTACAGGGAGAAAGTTTCTGAACAGAACACCAATAGCGTGTGCTCTAAGAGCAAGAATTGACAAATGGGACCTCATAAAATTACAAAGTTTCTGTAAGGCAAAGGACACCATCAAGAGAACAAATCGGCAACCAACAAATTGGGAAAAGATCTTCACCAATCCTACATCAGACAGAGGGCTAATATCCAATATATATAAAGAACTCAAGAAGTTAGACTCCAGAAAACCAAACAACCCTATTAAAAAATGGGGTACAGAGTTAAAAAAAGAATTCTCACCTGAAGAATTTCGGATGGCGGAGAAGCATCTTAAAAAATGCTCAACTTCATTACTCATCAGGGAAATGCAAATCAAAACAACCCTGAGATTTCACCTTACACCAGTCAGAATGGCTAAGATAAAAAATTCAGGAGACAGCAGGTGTTGGAGAGGGGTGTGGAGAAAGAGGAACACTCCTCCACTGCTGGTGGGGTTGCAAATTGGTACAACCACTCTGGAAATCAGTCTGGCGGTTCCTCTGAAAACTGGGCACCTCACTTCCAGAAGATCCTGCTATACCACTCCTGGGCACATACCCAGAGGATTCCCCACCATGTAATAAGGATACATGCTCTACTATGTTCATAGCAGCCCTATTTATAATTGCCAGATGCTGGAAAGGACCCAGGTATCCCTCAACAGAAGAGTGGATGCAAAAAATGTGGTAAATCTACACAATGGATTACTATTCAGCCATTAGAAACAATGAATTCATGAAATTCTTTGGCAAATGGATGGAGCTGGAGAACATCATACTAAGTGAGGTAACCCGGACTCAAAAGATGAATCATGGTATGCACTCGCTAATAAGTGGATATTAACCTAGAAACCTGGATTACCCAAAACATAATCTACACATCAAATGACGTACAAGAAGAAAGGAAGAGTGTCCCCTTGTTCTGGAAAGACTCAATGAAGCAGTATTCAGCAAAACCAGAACGGGGAAGTGGGAAGGGGTGGGTGGGAGGACAGGGGGAGAGAAGGGGGCTTACAGGACTTTCTGAGAGTGGGGGAGCTAGGAAAGGGGAAATCATTTGAAATGTAAATATAAAATATATCGAATAATAAAAAAAAGAAATTTAACTAACAACAACAAAAAAAACCTAAATACCAAAAAAACACCTAGGAAAATAAATATGGAAAATGTTATTTAACATGTTTACAAAGTAATTGAATTTTAGACATATAAACATTGTTTCAATTTCATTGATTTTTCAGAGTAAATTCTATGTTATACAAGAGGGAATTAATACATTATTTAACATATACAAATTACTAGAAAAAACAGAACTCTATGTATAAAGTATAAAATTGTTTTTAAGACAGAACGCTTTCTAACTGCAAATTTATTTTAAGACAGAATTATTGAAATAAATGTCACGATTTTAGGGCTGGCTGAAAATAAAACAGGTCTTTAATATCTGTCACCATAGTTTTTCTTGACAAATTGACAAAGACAGTCCAGTTAATTTAACCTCTAGAGTTGAAATTTTTCCAAAGAAGAAAATCCACTCACATCTAAATACCTGCAAATCAGTAGACTATATTTTGAAAATATTTAATCCTTTTTATAATTTATATGTTGCTATGTGTCATATTTCATCAATTCTACTTACAATGTATAATCTGAGGATGCAGACGGAAAATCATGAAGGATGGATGCAAGTTCTTAAAAGGCTTGAGCATGATTCTTTTGATTTAGATGTTAAATAAAATTCAAGCATACCTTAAGCAGGTGTCAGTCTCAATGAAGCCCCCAGTGAAAACTGAGTCTTATTAGTAGCTTGCAATGAATGGCATAAGCATCCCCATTTTTTTTTCTGTCTGCTTCTTTTTTTTTATTCGATATAATTTATTTACATTTCAAATGATTTCCCCTTTTCTAGCCCCCCACTCCCCGAAAGTCCCGTAAGCCCCCTTCTCTTCCCCTGTCCTCCCATCCACCCCTTCCCACTTCCCTGTTCTGGTTTTGCTGAATACTGTTTCACTGAGTCTTTCCAGAACCAGGGGCCACTCCTCCTTTCTTCTTGTACCTCATTTGATGTGTGGATTATGTTTTGGGTATTCCAGTTTTCTAGGTTAATATCCACTTATTAGTGAGTGCATACCATGATTCACCTTTTGAGTCTGGGTTACCTCACTTAGTATGATATTCTCTAGCTCCATCCATTTGCCTAAGAATTTCATGAATTCATTGTTTCTAATGGCTGAATAGTACTCCATTGTGTAGATATACCACATTTTTTGCATCCACTCTTCTGTTGAGGGATACCTGGGTTCTTTCCAGCATCTGGCAATTATAAATAGGGCTGCTATGAACATAGTAGAACATGTATCCTTATTACATGGTGGGGAGTCTTCTGGGTATATGCCCAGGAGTGGTATAGCAGGATCTTCTGGAAGTGAGGTGCCCAGTTTTCGGAGGAACCGCCAGACTGCTTTCCAGAGTGGTTGTACCAATTTGCAACCCCACCAGCAGTGGAGGAGTGTTCCTCTTTCTCCACACCCTCTCCAACACCTGCTGTCTCCTGAATTTTTAATCTTAGCCATTCTGACTGGTGTAAGATGAAATCTTAGGGTTGTTTTGATTTGCATTTCCCTAATGACTAATGAAGCTGAACATTTTTTAAGATGCTTCTCCACCATCCGAAGTTCTTCAGGTGAGAATTCTTTGTTTAACTCTGTACCCCATTTTTTAATAGGGTTGTTTGGTTTTCTGGAGTCTAACTTCTTGAGTTCTTTATATATATTGGATATTAGCCCTCTATCTGATGTAGGATTGGTGAAGATCTTTTCCCAATTTGTTGGTTGCCGATTTGTCCTCTTGATGGTGTCCTTTGCCTTACAGAAACTTTGTAATTTTATGAGGTCCCATTTGTCAATTCTTGCTCTTAGAGCATCCCCATTTTTTTTAAAATCAAGAAATGGTACTTAGTGTGAAGATAATCTAATATATATGTATTTATATGTATATGTATATACATATATATCATATAGCTCAATATAATTTATAGGAATTTAGAACTAATTTCTTTCATACATATATATCATATAGCTCAATATAGTTTATATGAATTTAGAACTAATTTCTTTCATACATATATATCATATAGCTCAATATAATTTATATGAATTTAGAACTAATTTCTTTCATTAATGAACCCACTGACAAATATGTAATCCCTACTTTGCTCAAACATAATATAGAAGAATATTTTAAATTATTTTATCATTTAAATTTTTATGACTATGTGTGTAGTACATAAAAGTGATTACAGGTTCTTGCAGAAGCCAAAGGTGTTGCTCAATCCTGTGGCTAAAATTACATGTAGTCATGAACCGTGAGACATGGTTCTGAGAATCCAATTCAAGTCCCTTGCAGAGCAGTATGTGCTCTATACTGCTTAGCTCACCTTTCAGCCACAGAACATATTTCAATGGGATAAATGCCTACTACATTGTCTGGATACATTTTCTAGTAAAACTAGTGTTTATCAATTAATAAAAATCCCCAAATGGGCCAGTCACTAGACTGCCTTTTCCTCAGTCTCTTCTCCAGTTTTGTCCTTGAAGTTCTTTTAGGCAGGAACAATTCTGGGTCAGAATATTTGACTGTGGAATGGCAACCCCATACCTCCACTTGATGCCTTGTGATTCTCCTGGAGGTGAATTCTACCAGTTCCTTCCCACTGTTGCACATCTTTCTTTCTTTCTTTCTTTCTTTCTTTCTTTCTTTCTTTCTTTCTTTCTTTCTTTCTTTCTTTCTTTCTTTCTTTCTTTCTTTCTTTCTTTTTTTCTGTCTGTCTGTCTTTCTGTCTTTCTTTCTTTTTTTCTTTAGGTATTCTCTACTTTATAGCTTTATTGTTTTCTGTTGATTTTTTGGAAATGATTAATATACAGGAATTTGATCTTGCCAGAGTCAGGCTCCAGATTTTCATTGATCCTGGCAGACCTTAAGGCTTCTCTCCTGTCTCCCACTCCGTGATTATGTTACCCTTTTCCCCTCCCCCTCCACTTTCCCACCCTGGCTCCTCTCTTTCTCTGTCTCCAGTCTCAAGGAGAGGCTCCAAGTCCTGATACTATTACTGATGTTCTGATGTGCTTACAGAATGATGAGCCTAACACGGTTGTCCTCTGAGAAGCCCAACAAGCAGCTGACAGAGACAGATGTAGATACTTACACCCAATCACAGGAAAGAAATGGAGTGGCATAAAATCTGTTAACTTCATAGGAAAAAAAACACAGAGGAAACATTTAGGACAAAGTGAAGAAAATATAGTCATATACTGAAGAAAACAGTTAAAACTTCAGCATTCTAAGATACATAGAGAAATGTAAACCCAAGAACCCATAGGAGAGAAGAGAGATGAGATAAAATCAAAGAACTTAGAAAATATAATCAATGAAATTAAGGCATGAAGTTTCCTAAAGAAAGGAATGTATAGAAAAAAAGAGGTCTTTCCTTCCTTCCTTCCTTCCTTCCTTCCTTCCTTCCTTCCTTCCTTCCTTCCTTCCTTCTTTCCTTCCTTCCTTCCTTCCTTCCTTCCTTCCTTCCTTCCTTTCTTTCTTTCTTTCTTTCTTTCTTTCTTTTTCTTTCTTTCTTTCTTTCTCTTCCTTCCTTCAACATAATTCTCACAGTAACAATGTCAGTATATAAAGGAATTAAATGTAATACTGATCTGCTGTCTTTACTACTTTATTTTCAATCTTTCTAGGGAGAATACTTCCTCCCATTACTCAGAGCTAATCACGCCATAATAAATGATACAGATTCGGTTCTCAGGAATGAGGAAAGGAGATGGTCCTGATGCTGTGGAGGATGAGGACAGGCCTTCTTCTTGGCATTTAGAACCATGGGAAATGATCTATACAACATAGCCATGAAGGTCATAAACACCTCTATGGTCCTTTTTAGAAATTGTGTATTGCTGAACTTGACCTTGAATTTGGAATCATGAGGAGTCACGAGCACACTCCCCACAATCCAATGACTTCTGAATTGATTAGCCAGGGTGAACTTGGGGAGATGAAGGATAGAGAGTTAAAGTGATCTCAAGAAGAAAAGACATGGATAGAAATAATAGGAATTTATATATGAGTAAGGAATAAATAGTATTAGGAGAGTACATGAGGCTGTGGAATTTCTAGGATGAGGAAACAATAATTAAGACCCACCAAGCAGCTCAAAGAGTCAGATACAGATAATTGCACCCAACCAAAAGACAACAGCTGCTGACCCCTGTGCTTGAATTAGGGGAAAGCTGGAAAAAGCTGAGGATGAGGGTGACCCTGTTGGAGGACCAGCATTCTCAGTTAACCAGGACTCTCAAGATCTCACAGATACTGGAACACCAACCAGGCAGCATACATCAGCTAATATGAGGTAGAGAACTGCCAGGTCTGGGTTTAGGCAGAGAAGATGCACCTAACCCTCAAGAGCCTGGAGGCCCTAGGGAGTTAGAGGTCTGGCAGGGAGGAAGTAGGGAGTAAGGACATCCTCGTGGAGACAGGGGGGCAGGGAGGAGTTTTGGGATGTGGAACAGTCAGTAGGTACACTGGGAGGGGAATAAAAATCTGGAGGTTTAAAAAAAAAGTTCTTTGCTCTCCTAGCTATTTGAGATGATAATGCTTAGAAGGATATTAGAGAGAGCTAACTGCATTATTCACAAAAAAATTTAAAACTCTGCAAGGAATCACTTTAATTTTAGAAGTCTGTCATCTTTCTGTTCTTACATGAAAATAGTTACTAAAGACTACTGTCTTCTGTAACAGGAAACCGCAAGAGCTGTGCCCATCTGCTGGTGAAGAAGAGGCTGTGTAAACCTATAAGGAAATGTGCTTTTGCTTTAGTTTCTGCTCTAAAGAAATGAGGATTGGGAATACTGATCTAGGATTCATAGAATTTATATAAATTTAAGATTTTTGAAGACTATTATCAAGGATCAATGCCTTGATGGTGTTGCTTTAGCAAATTGGGTTCAGGCTCTCTGGTCAGAAAGGAGAAGAGAGAATTATGAGAAACTTCAGGGAACAGAGAGAGTACCTGAACTCACAGTTTGCATTTAATACCAGCTCCAAGTCACCAATGAATCAGCACAGTTCCCATTCCTTCCTTTCTCAGGACACTTCTCAGGCTGAGGCTAGACCTCAGCATGGAAGGACGGATGAGAGGAAGGACGGAAAGAAGGAAGGAAGGAAGAAAGGAAGGAAGGAAGGAAGGAAGGAAGGAAGGAAGGAAGGAAGGAAGGAAGGAAGGAAGGAAGGAAGGGAGCAGGGAGGGGTGGAGGGATAGAGAGAGGGAGAGAAAGAAGAAAGGATGGAGGGAGAGAATGAAGGAAGGAAGGAGGGAGGGAGGGAGGGAGGGAGGGAGGGAGGGAGGGAGAAAAGGAAGGAAGGAGGGAGGGAGGGAGGGAAGGAAGGAAGGCTGGAAGGAGAAAGAAAGAAAGAAAGAGAAAGAAAGAAAGAAAGAAAGAAAGAAAGAAAGAAAGAAAGAAAGAAAGAAAGAAAGAAAGAAAGAAAGAAAGAAAGAAGGAAGGAAGGAAAGAAAGAAGAAAAGAAGGAAAGGAAGGAGGGAGCGAAGGAAGGAAAGAAGGAAAGAAGAAAGGAAGAATGGAAGGAAGGAAGGAAGGAAGAATGAATCGAGCCAAATATACAGAAAGGAATAGCAGCAATTTTAAAAGTCTAAGCCCTATCCTTAGGCTTTGGCCATCATCCAAATTAAAAGACAATAGAAGTGAAAAGAATAGCTACCTGCTTCTGAATCAGAACATAGAGAAATGAGTAGTCCAAGTTGAAGTTTGTGATGGCTCATAGGTTCTGTGCTAAAAGGTTTGCGTTCTGGCAAGAACAAACACATTACCTTAAGTTGGACCAATATAGCAAGAGGTGGGCCTTTAGTCAGGTCCTGGCTCTCTCATATGGATTAACTCTTAAGGGAGAAGGTAGGGGCTTATCTCCACCTGAATGTGGAGTACATAGTTTGCTGTAACCAACCCGTTAGGAAATGGAGCCTTGGAGCTTGCGGCCTGGCCTTATATTCTATTAGCTTCTTCCTGGTTGTTGATATAATGTGATCAGCTGTCCTTTGCTCCTGTTCCCGTGCCTTTACTGCCATTCCATGGTGGAATATATCCCTTCAAGCTGTAGAGCAGAATAATCTTTTCTTCTTTAAATTGCATTTTGTTGTCTCTTGTATCACTGCACTGAGAAAGTAACTATTGCATGTCTTCATCTCATACAAGGAAAAGTTTTGCTTACAAACAAGATTCTAATCCAGAAACTAGACCAGTGGATTTTTTCCTTTGATGAGCAAGAAGTGTCCTTCTGTGTCTCTTTTGATGACTTTAGGTTGAAAGTCAATTTTATCTGATATTAGAATGGCTACTCCTGCTCGTTTCCTGTGACCATTGGCTTGTAAGATTATCTTCCAGCCTTTAACTCTAAGGTAGTTTTTATCTTTAACACTGAGGTGTGTCTCCTGTATGCAGCAAATTGTAGGGTCCTGTTTTCTTATCCAGTCTGTTAGTCTATGTCTTTTTATTGGGGAATTGAGACCATTGATGTTAAGAGATATTACGGAATAGTGATTATTACTTCCTGTCATCTTTGATGTTCTTTTTATATTTGAGTGGTTATCTTCTTTTGGGTTTGATGAAGGAAGGTAACTATCTTGCTTTTTCCAGGGTGTAGTTTCCCTCCATGTATTGGAGTTTTCCTCCTATTATTCTTTGCAGAGCTGGGTTTGTGGAAAGATATTGTGTAAATTTTGTTTTGTCATGGAATATCTTGGTTTCTCCATCTATGGTGAATGAGAGTTTTGCTGGGTATAGTAGTCTTGGCTGACATTTGTGTTCTCTTAGAGTCTGCATGAGATCTGCCCAAGATCTTCTAGCTTTCATGGTCTCTGGTGAGAAGTCTGGTGTGATTCTGATAGGTCTTCCTTTATATGTTACTTGACCTTTTTCTCTTACTGCCTTTAATATTCGTTCTTTGTTTAGTCCATTTGGGGTTTTGATTATTATGTGATGGGAGGTATTTCTGCTCAGGTCCAGTCTGTTTGGAGTTCTATAGGCTTCTTGTATATTCATATTCTCTCTCTTTAAGTTGGGAAAGTTTTGTTCCATAATTTTGTTATCAGTGGCCTTCCTATACTGAAAGGATAAGAAGGCTGAGAAAGAAATTAAGGAAATGACCCCCTTTCACAATAGCCACAAACAGTATAAAGTATCTTGGGGTAACTCTTACCAAACATGTGAAAGATCTTTATGACAAGAACTTCAAGACTCTGAAGAAGGAAATGGAAAAAGACCTCAAAAAATGGGAAAACCTCCCATGCTCATGGATCAGCAGGATAAATATAGTTAAAATGGCCATTTTGCCAAAAGCAATATACAGATTCAATGCAATACCCATCAAAATCCCAACTCAATTCTTCACAGAGTTAGAAAGAGCAATTATCAAATTCATCCGGAATAACAAAAAACCAGGATAGCTAAAATTATTCTCAGCAACAAAAGAAATTCTGCGGGAATCAGTATCCCTGACCTCAAGCAATACTACAGAGCAATAGTGTTAAAAACTGCATGATATTGGTACAATGACAGGCAGGAGGATCAATGGAACAGGATTGAAGATCCAGAAATGAACCCACACACCTATGGCCACTTGATCCTCGACAAAGGGGCTGAAAACATCCAATGGAAAAAAAGATAGCCTTTTCAACAAATGGTGCTGGTTCAACTGGAGGTCAGCATGCAGAAGAATGCAAATTGATCCATCCTTGTCTCTTTGTACTAAGCTCAAATCCAAATGGATCAAGGACCTCCACATAAAGCCAGACACTCTGAAGCTAATAGAAAAGAAACTGGGGAAGACCCTTGAGGACATCGGTACAGGGAGAAAGTTTCTGAACAGAACACCAATAGCGTATGCTCTAAGAGCAAGAATTGACAAATGGGACCTCATAAAATTACAAAGTTTGTGTAAGGCAAAGGACACCATCAAAAGGACAAATCGGCAACCAACAAAGTGGGAAAAGATCTTCACCAATCCTACATCAGATAGAGGGCTAATATCCAATATATATAAAGAACTCAAGAAGTTAGACTCCAGAAAACCAAACAACCCTATTAAAAAATGGAGTACAGAGTTAAACAAAAAATTCTCACCTGAAGAACTTCGGATGGCAGAAAAACATCTTAAAAAATGCTCAACTCCATTAGTCATTAGGGAAATGCAAATCAAAACAACCCTGAGATTTCACCTTACACCAGTCAGAATGGCTAAGATTAAAAATTCAGGTGACAGCAGGTGTTGGAGAGGATGTGGAGAAAGAGGAACACTCCTCCACTGCTGGTGGGATTGCAAATTGGTACAACCACTCTCGAAATCAGTCTGGCGGTTCCTCTGAAAACTGGGCACCTCACTTCCAGAAGATCTTGCTATACCACTCCTGAGCATATACCCAAAAGATTCTCCAGCATGTAATAAGGATACATCTTCCACTATGTTCATAGCAGTCCTATTTATAATTGCCAGAAGCTGGAAAGAACCCAGGTATCCCTTAACAGAAGAGTGGATGCAAAAAATGTGGTATATATACACAATGGAGTACTATTCAGCCATTAGAAACAATGAATTCATGAAATTCTTTGGCAAATGGATGGAGCTGGAGAACATCATACTAAGTGAGGTAACCCAGACTCAAAAGATGAATCATGGTATGCAC